>NC_056728.1:1906283440-1906373440 GCF_019279795.1 Protopterus annectens
CTGAGAGGTCACTTGAATGAAACCCATAACACTGAAACCCATAATACTCAATTTCAACATACTAAATTGTAAACTGGACCATATAAAAGCAGACTAGGTTGGGGGCTATGCCCCCCACACCCCCCAAACTATATATACTAACTCCAGGATCGCACTACAATGGGGAAAAGGGCATAGTAGTGGCAGCATGTAGACTACTGTAAAGTACGTGAAAGGTATATGCCCTTTTTCCCACTGTAGTGCAATACTGGAGTTAGAATATATAGTTGGGGGTACAGCCTCCCCCAGATTGGAGGTGTGGGTGTGCATAGCTCCCCACCTAGTCTGGTTTTATATGGTCCAGTTTACAATTTAGTAGGTTGAAATTCAATATTATAGGTTTCAGTTTTGTGGCTTTCAGTCAAGTGACTTTTCAGTCTTTTGAAATTTCAGTCTTATGGTTTCAGTCAAATGCATTTCAGTCAAATGAGGTCTCTGTCATATGATAGGGATCCATATAGACATATATATGTAGACAGATATGGGACTATATTAGAACACCGAACATTCAAAATGTCGAGTGTTTTAATATCGAACACTAGCAATAAAAAAAAAAAAACATCGGGCATTTGGAACAGAAAATTTTTTCCTAGGGAAAAAATTTGCTGTTCCAAAACACATACACACAACACAAGCACATCAAACAAACAGCAATCCACACACATTCACCTAAACTCGTACACCTAATCCTACACTAAACTATACATACACTCCTAACTATCCACTTACCTTAACCCAAATCCTAACCCAAAGGTCCATCACTATCGCAAAGTCACCTCACCCATGCCCTAACCCTAACTCACCTAACCCGCCCTAAAATACATGTCCACACAATCGCACACTTACCTGACCCGCGCCCTAACCCTAACTGACCTAACCCGCCCTAACGCACACGTACACACAATCGCACACTTACCTGAACATGACCTGTAACTTTCCACCAGAGCGCTGAAAATACCGAAGCAACAGAAACGGACAACCAAATTCTTTCCCTAGGAAAGAATTCGGTTTCCTGTTACTTCGATATTTTCATCTGAAAATGGGTCGATATTAGAACAACCGACATTTCAAATGTTCGGTGTTCTAATATAGACCCGATATCTATACATATCTATACATATATATATATATATATATATATATATATATATATATATATATATATATATATATATATATATATATATATATATATATATATATATATATATATATATATATATATATATATATATATATATATATATATATATATATATATACACACACATATATATATATATATATATATATATATATATATATACATATATATATATATATATATATATATATATATATATATATATATATATATATATATATATATATATATATATATATATATATATATATATATATATATATATACATGTACATATATATGTATATATATATATATATATATATATATGTGTATATATACATACATACATATATATATATATATATATATATATATATATATATATATATATATATATGCATACATATACACATACATGCATCTACATATATAAATACATTTCCCCTACTGTGGAATGACTGTGCTGGATGATATGTTTGAGAAAACATCAGATTTATTTACATTTGAAATGACTTAGTGGCAAACATCTTTGGCTGTAGTGTGCAGGGTCCTGGGTTTGAGGTTTGCAAGAGCTGCTTATTTTGTAGCTGGGAAGAACAGGGGTTGTTGGAGACAGAGTGATTAAGGCACTTTAAAGCAGTTCTAAGTGGTTTGCGTGGAGTTAAGTGATGCTTATGTGAGCTTAGCTTCACTTACAGCTGCTTAAACCTGTGCTAATTTCAAATAAAGAAAAGAAAAAAGGGAGATAGCAAAGTGGTGAAATTGGGGAAAGCAGGGGGACAAACAAGAGGAGAAATAAGTAGGGACGTGCAGTACAGACCATAGCTCTGCATTTCTTTAGCAGCAACAGCTGCTTTCAATGTGGGCAATTTAGAATTTGGAGCCTCATACCCTACAGGGAGGTGTGTGGGCATCATACAATATGGATGATTGGTAGGGTTAGATTGTCTGCTGGGTACAAGTCTCTGGGCGAAATGCAGAGCTATGTATGGGACATAATGTTTTTGTGGGACAGGTGCCCCCTTTTTTTTTTAAGGTGAGAGTGGGATGTTAAGAAAGGATTATTGGTAAGTGTGCTGAGGGATTTTTGGTAGGAGTGGTTGCATTTGCAGACAGACAAGACAGCAGACAGGGGTGGTGTATGACACATGGGGGGTAAACACCTTGACAGGGAGGGTGCTTGGGAATCTGAGGCTCATGAGCCCCCCAGATGGTAGTAGTGGCACTGATGTCCCCACCTGATGGCAGTCGCCACTACTCCTTCACAGCCCCAAAGGTGGCTGTGCTGGGGGCTGAGCTGGAGGGGCTACCTACCCCTCTAGCTGTGACAGCCTGCCCTCCACCTGGTATAGGCAGTCATCCAGCTCCATCTGGAGGATACTGCACACCATGCCACAGACCTCATCCTGGGTAACAACGTCCTCACCACGCTCACTTGCAGGGGGAGGCTTGCCCCATCCCCTGCAGCGATTCCACCCAAGGGTGGTTCAGGACCAGCAGATGAGGGAGGTCTCTGTTGGGTCCCAGATGTGCTGGGATCCAGTGCCTCGGCCAGGTGGGGTGTGAGAGGCAGATCCACTGGGATCTGCCTTCCCATATGTGTTATGGTGTGGAAATTAAGAATGAATATTGGTTAGTCATGCACAACACATTACAACATTAGTTAAAATAGCATGCATGGATATTTCAATTTACCCAAAACAGTGCAATTATAACAGTGGCATAGCAAACAGAACCCATGCATATATGGAATGGCGTTCAGGGTTGCAACAGCATGCCAGTTAGTGGTATGTCAGGCAGGCAATAAAATAATTATTCAGCAGTGAATATTAGTACACACACAGTTTAACCAATGATAAACCAAATGGAACGACAGTCTCAACAGTACAGGTTTGTATAGGAACATACCCATGTTGGTTTCAGTGTGATGGTTGGATAAGTTGAGTGGTGGGGGAAGGGGAACAGATTCTATTGACAACTGCTATCAAGTATATTTGTCAGTACACTACTATTCACTACTCTACATTCTGACCACACTTATACTCTACCTGGGCCATGGGGCTGCTACAGAACACCAACAGCTGTAGATATCAACAGAGCAATTGTACCCTTATTTTAGTTATACACATCAGACTTGTTCTTATACCAGTTTCTTTAGCTGTGCGCCTGTACAGCTGAACTGTGTGCACATTAAATTGCTGTTTCTACACATATTTCAGATTCACGTATTAGTTGCAGGCCCTGGAGTGTGTGTTGTGGAGTTCACATACATCTACTGTGATATTCTCTGTATGCAGGTTTCTTGGCAACTGGGGAAACTATCTCTGACAGCATGATACTTGAGGGGCTTGTCTGGGCCAGACTGCAAAGTGTGGATGTCTGGCTTGCATCTATTTGTAGGTCTGGGGCTGATTAATACAGCAAATGTACACATTTCATAGTTATTCACATCATACTAGTATTTCTGTTCAGATTTATTTACCTGTGTGCCCTGTATGGAAAATGTACGTGTTGCAGTACATTATTTTTTCTATTCAAATTGCAGGTTACAACTGTAGAAACAAACTGAGATGTTAGTGGCAGTCCCAGGATTCAACCCATGCTGTGTGTGCAAAATTGAAATACAAGTCTAATCCTTACCAGACTGAGCTACTGGGGAGGTGTTGTGTATTGCTTGTGACATTTCTACTAGTACATTTTTTGTGCCCAGTACTTTTATTATGACATGTTGCATTATTTGTTTTCCTTGTCAGTAAAAAATATGCATTCACAACAGACATTGGTGTCACTGAACATGTGCAGATTAGTTAGATTGCACATTTGACTGTTTTACAACTACATACTGCAATTTACATTCCTGAGTACACAGTTTAGGTTTTAAGTCTGCACCTGTTAGCCTTATACATTTTTCAGTACATTCACAGCTACATACAGTTGAAATTGAAAGGTTATCACAGGACAATGCTGGCAGACAAACAAGTAAAACACATTCTGATGGGAATATGTACTGTTGCTTTTTTCCAGTTATTTGACATGCCCATTCTAAAGTATGCAGACAAGTAGTGCTAAATCAGTTCACCTCAGTTAATGTATTCTATAGGACATACACATTTCTATTTATCAGGTACAAGTGAGATGGCACACACCAGTGTTTGGGATTACCATTATTAGTTTTGCCATACATATCTGTGTATGACTCAGAAATCCACAATTACTATTCCTGCATGATCTGCGCAGGGTAATGCTTTTCATTTCTAACTGTTACAGCAGCCCTGACATGGCACTTTCTTGGCAGGTTCAATCAGACACACTCATACATATTATAATATTCCTGTCCTGCATATTGTACCTTGTTTACTACTGATATCTGTTTTACACAGCAGTTGAGAATACTCCATTGTAACACTGGCAGTCTGACCCAGGCATTTATTCCTGACTTTTACAGCACAATTATATATACAGGCAGTACTACCATTACTATAATTTTGATTTCTTACTGCTAATAGTAGGGGATATTATGTACTCACCATACTGCTAACACAGTTGGGCCAGTCGCTGGGCATGAGGCTCAATATTCTAGGACCTCTCCACAGCAGCTGTATGAGGAGACATGATACATTAATCACACCTGCACAGACACAAGTTGAACTTTTTCCATACTTAAAGATACATAAGACTGCATACTTACAGACAGGAGGGACATCCTGCGGTCGGGTTTCTTGGATCTTCTGGTCCAAGAGTGCACCCCTCCTCTGCTTCAGGTTATTATGGTGATAATGTACCTGCTCACCAGTCTGGGGTATGCCAGTAGCACTGGTGAGATCACATGCAATCTGGTCCCAGGCCTCCGCTTTGTACTGTGAGCCCTAGTACTGGCCCTGCAGCAGCCTGCTATCATGGTTTTTAACTAGGAGCCCAACCATGACCCTGGACTCCTGGATGCCCCAACGTTGTGCTCGGAAGCGCACACCTTCACCAACACCATACATTTTGGTCCTGCTGTATGCAATCCCAAATGGTCATGGCTGTATTCCTGCCTGTGTGGTTTAAATAGGGCAGTTTTTCCGCACTTTTTTTTGATTGGCCAGTTTTAATATGCTGCACTATGCTTAGCTCCACGAAAATTCGCATAGCAATGTCTACACTAGTTAAGCAGAGCTGAAAGCAGGTAAGCAATGCTTACACTAGCAAAGCATTGCTTAAATCTATTTTTTTCATTAAATTTATAAATTATTTTTTACATTTATATTTTACATATTCCCATCCCTACTGTGCTATACGTGAGCCATATGATTGACAGCTATCATTCAAATTCCTTAAAAGTTTATTAAAGAATTTGGCAGATGGGGGATTTGAATTGAGCATGCTATACCATAGTAGTGCCACTACAGTACAGCAGCTTAGTGATGTTTTTTATCACAGTCACACTTGTCTATCATTTCCAAGATTTCAGCCGGGCTAAGCATAGTGGTGCACCATGCATACAAGCTGTGCACTGCTTAAACTTCGGATTTATTTGATGAAAAAAAATTATTACATTGTTTTTAATTTCTATTCCTTTCCTCTTGCCCTACTGCTTCCGTGCATGTAAGGCAAGAGTGCATACATTTGGGGGTGTACAGTTGAAGGCTGCTGCTTTCTAGGTGTTTATGTTTTTATTTTTATTTTTCAGTGTCTGCAGACACTGAAATGTTGCTATTTACATTTCAGTGTCTACAGACACTCGTTTACTATATAATATTAGAGCCAGGCGCTAATATTATATAGATTGAGACTCATCTGTGTCAGAAAGTGGCATATGGCACTTTCAGAGTGAAGGGGGCATGTTTCAGGTACAGGCACTGCTGACACAAGCCCCCCTGTGCTCGCTCCTGGTTCATGTCCATTTAGATTAGATAGCAGCATGCCTTCATGCATATGCAAGGTGCACTGCTATCCTAAACAGACACAAACCACTCCATGCAAGAATAACCTTATTCTTGCACGGAGCTTTGTGAATCCAGGGGAATGTCTTCAGTATTAAAAGATGTATAAAGAAACATAGGAAAGGTCAAATTTTAATGCTGTCTCTTTTAAGTTGTTACACTAAGCAGGATCAGAGGCACTAAACTATGGCATGTACCACTAATTTATCAGAATCCAGATAAAAAATTTGCACGTTTATACAAAGATGAATTTTCTTTTCAAAATTCATGCAATGATCTTCTTAGCAGATTAAACATTATGCTTAAAACCAGAAAACAGCCAACATGTAACTATGTTACAAACAATTTTATCCTACATCAGCTGCAAAAGTATAAACATTTAATTTCAACTTACCTTCAAGTTATACACCCTCAATGCTTTCTTTATCTCATCTCATTTCAGATGGTGATGGACTATATATATTGTCTGACAAGTCAAAGTATGACCAGTATTGATTGGCTAACATTTTGCCTATGTTCATAGGTTCATAGGCAGTTAATAGGCAATTGGCTTTAGGGCCTTTATAAGCCTGACCATGTTATACCCTTGTTACCTTGCTGACCGAGTTATATGGTCTATATTTGCAGGGTGAGTCTATGATCAGCACTGATTGCCCTCATCCAAGATGGACATAGGTGACCCCCTCCCCCGGGGTAAATTTATGGTCTCCCATCCAGTTGTCTAAGTTTGCTCCAGAGGAGTGGAAATCTCTAGGAGACATATCTGTCTCTCCACCATGTCCTGTTAATGTCACAGGCTACATTAAGATCCCTAGAGTGAGTGAATCATGTCTTATTTGACTTGAGGATGTACACTATTTCCATTAGAGCAGGGTTCAAGACTAATTTAAAGGTCAGCATCCTATAGGATATAAAATACAGTGACAGGGCCTTCAGTCTGTCCATGTAGGTCATGTGTTGAAGGCTCTGAATTATCTTGGTGAGAAATGTCTGAGGTCTCTCCAGCTGCTGCAGGTTTCTGGGGAGGTACATACAGAAGGGAGTGCTGTACTCTATTAGTGGTCTGATGAAGGATGAGTACAGGGGAGTTATAATGGATGCAATGCCTTTACTTATGAGATATGCAACATAGAAGGCCTTCTTTACCACTGTGGACACATTGTGATTGAAGTTAAGGTCGCTATCAACCTGTGTTCTAAAATTTCTCACCACAGGGTTTGAGCTAAGGGGGGTTACTATTACACTGTAATTTGCAGGGACTTCCCCATTGCTGAAAGGGATGATAATGTAATTTTTTTATTTAGTTTAAGTCTGTGGCTTTGGCATAAATTATTTGTCTGTGTAAGCCCTTTTGGTAGAATGTCAACATCGTTGGAGGACTCAGATTGCACCCAGTTTGCAGTCATTGGAGAACTTGGTAAGCCACAGGTCATCTATTTTCACCTGGGTTTTCTGAGAAATAGATTCCAAACAGTAGGGGTCCCGCACAGCTTCTTGTGGTACACTACTGGTAACTGGTAACTGGTCTGCTGGTAGAGGTGTAATCATCATCTTTGACTGTATGAGTTCTGTCGGTGAGCCAGTTGGCTAACCATCTAGTGGCATATGGGTTAATTCCCAGGTGAGTGAGTTTGTCAATGATGCCTGAGTGGGGGATTGTGTCAAAAGCCTTAGTTAAGTATGTGCTGTTTTGCCTTCATCTAGAGCTTTGGTGACATTCTCGAAGAAGTCCATCAGGTTTAATAAGCATGATCTACCCTTAACAAAGCCAAATTGGGTCAGGTCAAGAGTTTGAAGGTCACCTATATTTTTGTTGATAAGGTCCATGATGATTCTCTCTATGGCCTTACAGATAAGGCTGGACTTATGGGTCTATAGTCCCCAGGATTGGTTGATGGACCCCCTTTGTGCAAGAGAATTACAGTTGCTGTTTTCCACTCTGCTGGGACAAAGCCAGTACTTAGACTGTGGTTGAAGACAGTGCAAAATAGTTCTGCTAGGTTCTGTTTTAGACCATTTAGTAGACAGTCTGAGATGTTATCTGGTCCTACAGAAGCTGTGTATTTGGCCATGGCAAGTGCGGTTATGACCTGCTCTTTGAAGATAGTAGTTAGAGACTGGTGACAGGTATTCTTTGGGTATGTCTGGTGGGACAGAGTGATGAAGTTTGTACCATATCTGTCTGGCAGCAGGTTGGTGATGTCCTCAGAGTCAGTATGAGTGGTACCATCCACTAGTAGTTCAGCACAAAGCTAGGCCTTCCCTTTTAGATTTCTGACATAACTAAAGAATGCCTTGAGATTATCCTTAGCTAGGATGCTAGTTTAGCTTTGTAATTGGCTTTAGAAGACTTTAAAAAAACATCTAATTTGCTTGTTCAAGCTGTGGAGGGTGTCCTTCCTCTGCTGAGTCAGTTTCCTCTTGTTCTTAGACATTAATTTCTTCCTCTTGTTGTATAACCTATTTATGTTTGATGTCCACTAGGATGGCTTGTGTTTTTGTGAGGACCTTGTTTTGATCTGTTCAGGTACAGCCAAGTCTATACAATTGTATAGGTGTTTGTACAGGGCATTTGTGTATATCTCTGTATAGGAGTCATTGTTGACAGTGGTAGCATGGGCTATGAAAGTATTTATGCCATCGCGTAGGAACCTATAGTTTGCTTTGGAGAAATTTGTCATCCTTTTTGCTCTTGAGTGGAGGTGAGGTATGATCTTTACTTTGAATGAGACTGATTTAAGATCAGACCTTACCACATTGGGCAACAAACAGGGGGTTGTGCAGAAACCCCCTATGTTGGTGAGTACTAAGTCTAGGACATTTGAGACCCTTGTGGGGTTGTAGACTATCTGATCCAGAGCATGTGTATTAACAAAGTCAAGGAACCTTAGGACAAGCATGTTTGTGCTCATATATAACTCCCAGTCGATGGAATGATAGCTGAAATCACCTATGACCAAGGTGTTTGGCTGTATAGTGACTGACTCAAGTAAGTCCACGTAGACAGAATGGTTCTCGTGGTTCATGGTGGGGGACTTACAGCTAACAATGTTATGGAGGGGGGTTTTACCTACAGTTATTAGGACTTAAGAGTAGGGAGTTGTACTGTTTGACCAGTCTTGAGGTGTATTTTTCTTTAATGAAGATGGATACACCTCTACCTTTGGTTCTTTCATGCTCATTTTGAAGTCTGAACATGTGAAAGGCATTGTAGCCTTTTATGACCAGGATGCTCTCTTTGGCCTTAAACTATGTCTCTGTGACTGGACAGACATCAGCATCTTCCAAGGTAAGGAGTGTTTCCAGTGAGTGCAGTTTCCGATTTAGACTCCAAGCATTAAGCAGCATAACCTTGAGTTTGTCTCTAGTGGATGTTGTTACATCAGGAATTTTGTTGTTATGACATTGCCTAAAAAGGCACTGTGGGGCAGTCATGTACCTTTGCCAATAACCGAAAGCCAAGATGCAGCAGGTGAAGACTATCTCTGGCAAAGCAGTGTGGTCTGTTGACCATATCTTCTCAGGCTGACGTATATTGGATCCCCTCTGGACTGATACCAGAAGCAAAGCCAACTGTAAAAGTCAATCATGCTTTGTTTATATTAAGACATCAGCCTGGGTGAAGGTAGAATGCTGCTTAGGTCTAGGGACATACCTGCCTGGGACACATAATATGAGAACTCAGCCATGTCTCTCTTCATATAGTCCGGTGAGGTACGTCTCAAGTCATTCACTCAAACATGAACTATGACAGAGTCATAACGGTACTTGTTGTTGAGAGACTTGAGTGCATGCATGCTCTGACAGATCCAGATCTTAAGAATGTTCACTTATTTAGATAGCATGCACACTGTTCACACACCTGCGGCCTGCTGTAGACGTAAAGCTACTACACCTGTTTGGAATTACACTTCACCATTTGTTCCCTTGTATCTCTTGTATTACTCATCTGGGGATTTGGAACTTGAGATCTCAGTTTATTAGTATTGTCCTCTAGAAAGACTTACTACCACATAAACTGAGTATTCATGAATTCCAGTAGGCATTTCATGAGCAACATGCTCATGGTTAATGTACTACTTCATAAAAACATCTCATGAAAAAGAATATAGGGTAATCTGTTACTCTCGCATGCAAGCATGAAGTCAAATATGATTATTAAACTGTGACTGCAGAAAGCTTTGTAGTAGATGTAAAAGTTCTTACAATGGTGTTTCTTGGTGTCTGTGTAGTAATTCCTTAAATGTCTTTACTCAGTTGAAAGCAGTGATACTTATAACTTGATATACTGTAAATAGCTTACAAGCTTAAGAAGTCTGTGAGCTGAAAAACGCAGACAATCACACGACAAGAACTTTTAGCCAAAACTCACAAACTCAGCAAAACAGTGCTAAACAGAAGCAATATGCAGATTTAGCATAATTTCAGTATTCAGCTATTTATACTGTCATCAGTAAATCTCATTATCTATGCACACAATTCATGAGATATGCCAGGGCAGTTATTTTATATTTATCTTTCATCTTTATTATCCAGAATGCAGTGAACATTAAACAGAACTTCTGTTTGTAATAAGATGCCTTTGAATCTTTCTCATTGCTCAGATATTTTAAGTGAAACTTCACTAAATGAATGAAGAAAAAGTGAAAATGATTTGCTTTCTACTAGCAGTAGAACAGAACAGCCTGTTCCCAGCTAATGGAGCAATCAGGTGTTCCATCTGATCGCCAGAGCAGCCAAGGCAAGTATCTCCAGTGAACCATAAAATAAACTGAATGAATAAATAAAACAACTGAAAACAGTAGGCATTCTCCCAAAAGAGCTTTCAGGCATCTGAGCCCATAATGAGTAACTCTGCTGTTTTAGCAAGTAAGTATGGATTATACACACACACACACACGCACACACGCACACACGCACACACACACACACACACGCACACACACACACACACACACACACACACAAACACACACATACATCTGTAGAGATTTGTTCTCTGAAACATTTTCTTTCATGGAGGTCTGATTCTGGATTACCTGCTTCAGCATCAACATGGGGGCAAAGACTAGATACAGATGTGTATAATACATCAATGTCATCTGGTTTGCTGGTGCATCAACTGAAGTTTTACTAAGAGGCTATAAGTAAGCCCCACATTACTTAAAAATTTTCACACAGTTCAGACGGTGCTAGAAGAACTTGAACACTCGGATGGTGGTCTGCCAAAAGCAAGCATATAATAATTCAGATAAAATGTGGGAGAAAATAAGGAGAAACATAATGTCCAGACACTAAGCTGAAGTACTAACCACTGCAGCAGCATAAGGCCTTGTTGTCGACAACCTGAAAGCATCTTACTTTTAATCTCTCTTATAAAGATATCCTCTTGGTATTCCCAAAACACAAAACATATTCCCCCGGATTTACGAAACCCATTATAGCATGCAGGATTAGTCTAAGAGCTATTTTCGGCAATATCGCCGATGTGCGATCCAGGAACAAGCTCCCGGGACGTGCATGTGAGCTCTTAGGTTAATGCTGCATGGACCGAGCCCCTGTATGCAAATTACCCTCATTAGCAGGTGAAAACCATGCAAATGAGGGTAATCTGTGATCCAGGAAGCCAGCAGCTGTCAGTGCAGGATGAATGCAGTCTGCAGAAATGTACTCGGTTAGTAACCAAGTACATTTCTGCAAACTACAAAACGGAGCTATGACAACTCCAAATAAAGGCTGCATATTATTGAGGAAACATGCCAATGGCCAAGTAGAAGGCCATTGGCATTGAAACTGTTTTAAAAAAAAAAACAACTTTAATTTTTTTTTTGCCGATCTCAGCTGTTTAAGCATAGGGCAGTGGCGCGCAAACGGGATCGGGGGGAAAATAATAAAATAAACGTAAAATAAGAATTCTAACTAAAATCAGTATTCTGCCATGCAAGTCAATGGCAGGCAGAAGACAACATGGCCAGTGAGTAGTAGTTTTTAAGGGGGAGGCTCAGTGTGAGACATGTAACTATGCATTAGCAGGCAATCCTATGCAAATGAGGGGAAGGATAGTGAATCCCAGATTTCCCCAGGGTGTGATGCAGGTCCCAAGAGTGTAAGAGTAGAAAGAGCTGGGTGCATGACTAGGATATAAGTAACATCATGGGTGTGTGTCAGGCATACTGTAAGTGAATTGAAGCCCTGTGTCTCGGAACTGTTCTAGCTTAGCACAGCTAATATAGAGGTGTGTCCAAACTGCCTAGCACTCTTTACAAAGTGTAAGCGGGTGTGCGTGCCGCACACCGAGTTTTACAGGAAGAAAAAGGAAGTTACATCAGGAAATAGCAGTTCTGTGCACATTTGAGCACTCTGTTTGCCCGGCCTGCACACAGCCTTAAACAGGGAGGCAATGGGAAGGGAAAACAGCAGTAGGAAGGTAATCAAGGAGAACTAGCATAGCTGACAGGTGAAATGTATCAGAAACAGCCAATTATATAGGCAGCAGCCCAGCCCAGCACACCAGTATAAACTATGAAGACACCTTTCCCCCTTGCTTTTCCCAAAACTTCTGCACCACCGGTGTATACAGATGGGGAAATTTTACAAAACGAAAGCAAGAGAAAAAATATTAGGGGCTGCTTTTGCTATCATAATCCAGCATGTGCAAGAGGCTGAGGGTGGTGCAGATGTGAATGCTGCTGAGCAACCCACAGGGAGGAGATGGAGAAGAGTGTACAGACCCAGGGTAACCTACCAAGGGCTACATGAGCTGGAGATAGTGGAGCGCTAAAGGGTGGACAGGGACCTCCTACAGCAAATTGTTGAGTTGTGCCGACCACGCCTCACACACATAACCAACAGAGGGAGAACCCATCCCAGTGGATACCAAGGTATGTGTAGGCCTAAGAATACTAGCTACAGGTTCCTTCCAAAGGCCAACTGGGGATATGATGGTGATTTCACAGCCATCAGCATCCAGGGTACTTCACCAGTTCCTGGATATCATGTCAGCACATGTCGGTGAGCACGTATAATTCCCCATCACCCATGAGGCGTTGGCCAGTATTATGTGTCTCTTCCACCAAATAGCAGAATACCCTGAGGTAGTGGGTGCAATAGACCGCATGCACATATGCATTAAAGCACCACCAGGTGAGCAGGGTAGGGTCTACATCAACCACAAGGGCTTCCCCTCCATCAATTGCCAGGTCATGTGCGATGCCCAGGGCATAATAATGAATGTGTGTGCTGGCTTCCCTGGAAGCTACCATGATTCCCACATCTGGCATCTGATGCAACTGTACCAGACATTTGCCAATGGGGACATCCGACATGATCACTTAGTGGGGGATGCTGGATATGCACTGGAGCCATGGCTGATGACTCCCATCAGAAATGCACAAACACCCAAACAAAAACTCCATAATGAGGCACATGCACAAACATGAATCACAATAGAGTGAGTGTTTGGGATGCTCAAGTCACAGTTCCGGTGCCTGGATACATCCGGTGGAGCCTTGCAGTACTCACCAACTACATGTACCCAAATTGTCCTTGTATGTGACATGCTACACAATATGATCCTGCAGATATAGCTGCAGCAGGAACAGCATGGGGCAGGGTCACACAGCCCCCACCAGTGTCAAGGCCTGCACAGGCACAGAGTGACTCGGAGGAGGAACAACCTGAGCCTGCCCCAGTAGGCAGAAAGATGCCTGCCCAGTATGCCCTGGCCTTGGCAAAGAGGCAACGTATAGTACATGCACTGACACAGTAGGGACCCAGGGAATGACACCTCTCTCCGACTTGCACATACAGTAAAAGTGATGGCAGACATGACACTACCTGTGCTCAACCATGTATAGGGAGTGTACTATGTGCACCCGACATAGGCAGGCCTGCAGCACCACCCTTAATACTGGGACACCCACAAGGTAGGTGACTCACACATGCCAGTTGGGGAGGCACATACCCAATAACAGTCGCAGCCAGCAGGATAGGTGTAGACAAACACAAACAAATGCTGTACTATGGCCTCTGAATGAGCCTTATGTGTAACCCCTCCCCAGGCTTACACAGACAGACTACAGCAGGCCAGGCATTTGGATGTAAGTTGTGAAAGCTAAGAAGTCAGAAACTAATATGTAGGTAGTTAAAGCTAAGAACTGTAGTACACGGATATGCCTCTAGCCAGCACGATAGGTAACACTACAGATTGAAATGATGTACCCGACATACAAGTATAGTCCTAGCAAATGTGTAAGAGTGTCAGGTGTGCCCTACCATCCTATGTACACTTATATTAACAGTCAGGTGTGCCCCCCCCATGTAGAAATGTAGAAACAGGCAGGTACCCCCCGCTATGCAGAAATGTAGCAACAGTCAATGCCAAATGACCAATGGATACCCTGCAGATACAGCATAATATCTGTTGGTGTACAACACAAAGGTCAGCACAGCAGTACAAACTACCTGGACTTGATCTGCACATGCAATACAGATGGCCATACTGGACATGCTCACACACAAACATATGAAGGCCATTCCTGCAAACACCAGTCGACCAGACATATCTGGTAGTCGCAGTTCTTAGAGCAGACACATGTCAGTATGCGCCAGTCCTGCCTCTCACACACAGTGGATAGAAATACAGACACATATGTAAGGACAACACACTATAATAAGCCAAAGGTAGACAGACATAGATGTGTGGAATAGAGTGCCTGTGACAAAGAGCCATCCAGGCCTGTCCCACCCAGCACACAGCCAAAGGGCCCCAAATACATTAGGTGCAGATGTCACTCACTGCAGATATTGTCTAAGATCTAAACACCAAAATCTAATCTCCATCCCCAGACCAAAACATCCCGCTAGTCAACATCTTCTATCCTTCTCTCTAGGTAGGAAATTGAACTCTCTCCCTCCTTCTCTTAGAACCATACCAAACTCAGACTACTTCAAAACCCAACTTTTCTTACACCTATCTTCAAAATGGAAATGTTCTTGCTTTCACCCTACTTAATCCCAAGGTTCCCCTAGACTAAGCCCCTGTACTCCTGCACCTTTATACACTCAAACTCTAGCTATGTTTTTAGCAGGCTCTAACTTCACTGTATGGATGACAATATTGAATAGTTAGCAAAAAAAAAAAAAAAAAATTTTGACTAATTTTTAACTTTTGCTGTGTCCTATAAATTCTTGCAGTGTATTGTAAATTTGCATTTTCAATATTCTTACTGTGTCTACATTCTATTGTAAATATGCATTTTAAAATGGTCTTACTGTGTGTACTTTCTATTGTAAATTTGAATTTGCAGTGTCTTACTTTGTTTTCTTGCTGTTTGTATTATGTTTTGTATTCTTCTTAAACATTGTATTGGTTGTACTGCCTTTGGAGCTTTTCTCCCCGGGCCTCCACTGAAAATGGGTTCTTCTTGGCCCAGTGGACTTCCCCGGTAATCAAACTGAAATAAATAAATAAATAAAATATTAGCCACCAGTATCTATCAGCATTACAGATTATGTGGTGCACATGCAAGCTGTGCAACATGACTGCACAAGGAAGTAGTCATCTTGTAGCTGTATACATGTACCTGTGACATTGACCCTGTGTGTGCCCGCATGTGGCATATCAACCCCTACATGAATGGGGTATGGCCCATGCACACATCGCCCTTCCCATAGCAGCATTATGACAAGCCTGTTGTGGTCATCCAATGTGTAATACACCTTTGGGAGCTATAGTTCAGTAAACTCCATGGTGCGTCCCATAACTGCATACTGCTGTAGTGATAAACTAGTTAGGTAGCAGTTCTAACCCCAGACTTGGCAACTGTGTGAATCTGTGTGTGTGTCTAACTGATTAGAAAACAATGTTTTTTAGGCTACTCACACTCCGTACAATTCATACATTCAACTTTGGCAAGGCATCTGATGTCACTCACCTAGAAATACACCTCTGGGAAAATCATAGCCCAATAATCTCTGTAGTGCTTCCTGTAACTGTGTACTGCTATCATGTGATGAAGTAGTTAGGTAGGTGTTCTAACCCCAGACCTGACAACTGTGTGTGTTTGTTTGTGAATCTGTGTGCGTCTGCCTAAAGAACAATACGTTTTAGGCTTCTAACACTCCATACAATTTATATACACAACTTTGGCAAGGCTGCTGATGTCACTCACCTAGAAATACACCTCTGGGAAAATTATAACCCACTAATCTCTGTAGTGCATCCGGTAAATGTGTACTGTTGTAGTGTCATAAAGTAGTTAGGTAGGTGTTCCAACCCCAAACTTGACAATTGTGTGTGTGTGTCTGACTGAGTAGAGAGCAATGCTTTTTAGGCTACTCACACTCTGTATAACCCATATACTCAACTTTGGGAAGGCTGCTGCTGTCACTCACCTAGAAATACACCTCTGGGAAAGTCGTAGCTCAGTAAACTCCATAGTGCATCCTGTAACTGCTTAATGCTGTAGTGTGATGAAGTAGTTAGGTAGGTGTTCTATCCCCAGACATAGCAACTGTGTGTGTGTTTGTGTGTGAATCTGTGTTTCCATCTGTCTTTGAGTAGAGAACAATGCTTTTTAGATTACTCACACTCCTTAGAATTCATATACTCAACTTTGGCAAGGCTGCTGATGTCACCCACCTAGAAATACACCTCTGAGAAGGTTGCAGCTCAGTAATCTCTGCAGCATGTCCTGTAACTGCATACTGCTGTAGTGTGATTTAGAACCATGGTAGGGTTCCATCTCCACCCATGGTAGTTCTGGATGTCTTGTGTGTGTTCCTATGTCTGTGTATGGGGGCATGCATTATAGGCTACTCACTCACAGTACATTTCAAATGCCCTACTTTGGCAATCCTGCTGATGCCATTCATTGTGAAAGACAACTTTGTGAAAAAAGGTCGTTAGTAATCCCTGTGGTGCGACCTGTAACTTCTCCATGCTGTAGTGTGATCTAGGCCTTGGTCAGAGGCTCAATAACCACACATGTCAGTTGTGGATGTTTTGTGTGTGTCTCACTGTCTGTGTAGGGACGAATGTATTTTAGGCTAGTCACCTGCAGTACAGTTGAAATGCCTTTCTTTGGTAATCCTGCTGATGTCATTCATTGTGAAATACACCTTTGGGGAAGAACTTCTTTAGTAATCACTGTGGTGCATCCTATAACAGCTCTAGGCTGTAGTGTGATATAGACATCGGCCTGGGGTTCAATGCCCACAAATGTCAGCTGTTTATGTCTTACAGTTTGTGTAGGGAGCAATGCATTTTAGGCTAGTCACTTGCAGTACAGTTGGAATGGCCTTCTTTGGAAATACTGCTGATGTCATTCAATGTGAAATACACATTTGGGGAAAACATACTCCAGTAATGTCCGTGGTGAGTACTACAACTGTGTCATGCTGTAATGTAATAAAGTAGTTAGGTGGGGGTTCAAATCCCAGACATGACAGGTGTGTGTGTTTGTAACTCGTATCCTGTGTAGAAGCGGTTGCGAATGTGGGCAATGTAGCAGGGGTTTTGCTTATTTCTTTTATGGTGGCCCTACTATATATCACAACATCAACCATAAAGGGATAACAGATGTAAATTAGCTGAGAGGCTGGGGTGCAAAGTCGTACCCATACATGTGACATCAAGGCCAGCCACATGTTTGGCTGTGGGGAGTGCGCCTATTTGTACAAGAAGTATAGTGAGTGGGGCCTCTCAACCCCATTAATGGTGCATGTGGACATATATGTATTTGTTAATCTGCCATTGCTATCTACAGATGTATGACCATATATACCTATATAGATTCATATATCTGCTAATATATATATAACTATGTCTGTATACACCTAAATAGATACATATCTGCGTACATACATGTACCGTGCTATGTATATGTAGACATATAGGTGTGGACACATATATGTGTCAATTTAGGCATATGCATGTACATATGTGCATATATATTGATATATATGTATATAGTTTTAGAAATTAACATATATATATATATATATATATATATATATATATATATATATAATATATATATATATATATATATATATATATATTGTATCTATTTAGATATTAATATAGGTACACACACATACATCTAGATTTTGGTATACATTCTCTGTACTGTTGCGTGACTGGACTGGATGATATGTTTCAGAAAACATCAGGCTACTTTGTGTTTATCATAGCTTAGTGGTAAATCATGTTTTATGTGGTGTGCAGGGTCCTGGTTTGACCCTTGCAAGAGCTGTTTATTTTGTTGCTGGGCAGAACACGGCCCATTGGATACACTATGATTAAGGCACTTTAAAGCAGTTGTAAGCAGGTTTGCGTGGGTTTGAGCGGAGCTAAGCAATGCCTGCACAGGTTAAGCAGTTCAGCAGCTAACTGAGTATAAGAAACTGTAACCAGACTTTAGCAGTGCTTACCTCCACGCAAAACCACGCAAACCCGCACACAACTGCTTTAAAGTGCCTTAATCACTCTGTATCCATCGGCCCTTGTTCTGCCTAGCAACAAAATAAACAACATCTGCTAGGCTCAAACCCACGACCATGCACACCATTGCCAAAGTGAGGTACCTCTAAGCCATCTCAGATATACATAACCCTCTTGTATTCACAAACATATCATCCAGCCCAGTCATTCAAAAGTACACAGAATGTATTCCAACATGTAGATGTATGTGTGTGTGAAACTATATTAATGTCTAAACAGATACAACATATTGATATATGTATTTATATATATATATCTATATATATAGATATATATATATATATATATATATATATATATATATATATATATATAGATACACACATACACACACACACACACACACACACACATATATATATATATATATATATATATATATATATATATATACACACACACACACATATATGTAAGCAGATATTTTTATCTATATAGATTTATATGGTAATACATCTGTAGATAAAGTTGGAACATAGCAGAAACATATATGTTCACATGCACCATTAATGGGGTTGAAAGGCACAAACAACATACATAATACACAAATAGGTATCCCCCCCCCACAGCCAAACATGGCTGCCCTGCAATAAACTACCAACTGTTGCAGATCCCATAACCAGGACATTACACTTCAAGGGCACAAAATGTTAACAGTACTCCATCCCACCTGTATGATGTCAGGCTGGTATCAGTAACATATCATGCAGTACAGTTAGGCTCATAATGACTCCCAGTTTGCAGTCATTTGTTACCTTTGTTAGCCAGAGTCCCGTACTGTTGGCCTGTACTTCAGAGATGTAGATGCCAAACAACAGTGGTCCCAGGACTGAATCCTGAGGTACTCCACTTATCACTTGTCTGGAGATGCATTTGGAGTCAGTTACACCTACAGTTTGGGTTCTGTCAGTAAGCCATCTGACAAACCATCAAGTGGCATAGGGATGTATGGCCAGATTAGTGTGATAATCTATGTTTCCAGACTGGGGGATGGTGTTGAAAGGCTTGACGAGGTCCACGTAGGCTTTATGGACTGCCTTACCCTCTTCAACAGCTATGCAGACTGAGTCAAAGCAGCCAATCAGTTTCAGGAGACAAGACTGGCCCTTCATGAGTCCAATCTGTGTGGGGTCCAGTGTTTGAGGGTTGCCAATGTCTGCTTTCAAAACATCCCTGATAATGCATTCCATGGCAATGCAGGTCAGGGTCATCAGACTGATTTGACGGTAGTTCCAGGGATCACAGGTGGATCCCCTTGTGGAGTGGGATAACTGCAGATGTGTGCCACTCAGTGGGCACTAGGCCTGATGGGAGGCTATGATTACACATGACAGTTAGGTGAGTTGCCATCCCATTTTGTAGTTAATGTAGTGCACAGCCCAGGATGTCATCTGGTCCCATGGATGCTGTATTCGTAGCTGTGGGTAGTGCATTTTCTGCCTGTGTGGCCATTACTGCTGGGCAAAGGAACCCATTTCGTATCAACATGGACCCTTTTGGGGGTGAGAGGGGTGAATATGGCACTAAATCAATCTGCGAGGATATTGGCACATTCCTAGGGAGCAGTCTATGTAATGGCATTCTGTTGCAGCTCAGAGCACTTCTGAGCATTGCCAGTTAGAAGTCAGACATAACTATAGAATGCTGTGTGGTTGTCTGTGGAATCTGTGGTGATTTTAGTTACATAACCAGCTTTGGAGGATTCCATGAGGGATCTCAACGTCTTACTGGTGCTGGTAAGGGAGTTGTTTGCATCCTTAGATTATCCTTTTTTCTTCAACAGTGTCTACCATCTGTTGTATACTCTGCCAATGGCAGGAGACCACCAGACTGGCTTGATTATTTGGGAGGTGAGCACCGTGATTCTATGTGGGATGTCAAGAATCATGCACAAGTGGCTGTGCTCATACACTGCCTTAGTGCAAGATTCATCAGTTGAACTGTCAGCTTCTGTCTCCATGGGTGTCACAAATATTGTCACTTCTGCCTGAGTAGCATGAAGTTGGCCTTGGAGAGGTCTTTTATGGACAACTGTATATACATTTCTTTCACATGTTCAGTTTGATAAACCTATGGTGGGATTACTTTAGTGGAACTGCAGTCCCACGTGTTGTGATGGCTTAGTGTTTAGTTACTGTGACTATAGTGTGCAGAGTCCAGGGTTCATGTCCTGCAAAGCCAAGTTACTTTTGTTCTGGTCAGAACAGCGGTTAATGCATACAGACTAATTAGGACAATTTAGGTTTGTCACACTCAATACAATTCAAATGCCCTACTTTGGCAATCCTGCTGATGTCAATCACTGTGAACTACACCTTTAAGGAAAAAGTACTCCAGCAATTTCTGTGGTGCGTGCTGCAACAGTGCAATGCTGTAGTGTGATATAGAACTCTGGTAGGGGTTCTCTTCTCACACATGGGGTTGTGGATGCTTTTGTGTCTGTTCCTATGCTCTGTGTAGAGAGCAATGCATGTTTGGCTAGTCACACTCACTACACTTCATTTGCTCTACTTTGGCAGTCCTGCTGATGTCACTCACTGTGAAATAAACCTTTGGGGAAGGAGTATTCCAGTAATTTCCATGGCATGTTCTATAATGGTATAGTGCTATAGTGTAATAACTAGTTAGGTAGGGGTTCTAATCCCAGATGTGAGTTTTGCGTTTATGTCTTAATTTGTTGATGTTTGTCATTCATGTCCTGTGTGGAGGTGGTTGTGAGTGTGTAACAACTGGGCCCAATGTTGAGTGTGTTTTTAAAATTTCTTATATTGTGCCCCTAGCACAACTCACAATATCCACCGTGCAGGGATAACAGATGTGATATCAGTACATAGTCAGTCACGGGTTTGATACCCTGGATTGATAGGCATGTGACACAATCACGCTTACCTTTTACTCTCCCAACCTACCCTGACTTATCTTTACCTGTGTTTGCCTCTTTCACTCCCTCTCTGGTGGATGTGGAGACTTACACCTGCTTTGCTTAGGCAGCGGCATGTGTATTGTCAGTGATGCTCATGATCAGCTGATGGCCTCTGCACAGATTACAGCCCTTCTCTAGCTGATTGCATGTGGAACAGCTGTGGTAACATTCCCACAACCAATTGCATGGAAACACACTCCAATATCTAGGAAACCATGTTGGTGTTCCTTTTCATTCATTGTGAGCATGAACTAGATCTGTTGTTTTGCAAACAGCATCACAGATGGATTGGAGACTTACGTCTGACAACATACACTGTGGAAACAGGCCAACACACAGGAGGGGGATGTGCCTGTCCTGACTATAGACTGTAAGTGCTGCTATACTGCAGTTGGGGTTCTATTGGTTTAACAGGGTATGTGTAGATATGGCTGTCCTACATGTTTTAATACTTGTCATGTCAGTGCTATGTTTATGCGGAATCCCATCTGTAGGGTCGTCTGCAGACTGGGCAGTGTGTGGTGCCTTGTGTTCCTTGTCTTACCCACAGACCACCCATCTCTCAACTGCAGAAGGTAGTGTGAGGATAGCAGATGGTGACAGCCGGGAGAGTTACTGACTTCATATCCCTCATAGGACATATGTTGCATCAAACCCTGTTATGACAGGAAATGTATGAGGTCATCACATGTCAATATTGGCCCTGTGTTTGTGCCTCCAGCCACAAACCTGTCAACCTTTGTACATATGACATGCAGTAGGGGGTGCACATGTTCTGTACACCATATGCATTGACAGCATATCTGATAACAAGCCAGTGAGTTATCAGACTGTTACACATGTTATGTATAGTAGGGGTTATATTTGAGGACATAGCCTGGGCATTCTGTGGTTGTGCGTACAGTACTGAGGTATGTGTAAGTCTGATATCTGTTGACAGTGTGTGTATAGTGCATATGTACCTTGGCCTGTGTAGAGACTGTGATAGATATCATTATTCTTGGTCTTGTTCTATCTGATGTTACATGCTTCTCCACTGTATGTCATCAGCTTACATGTTTGTAGGGGTGAATACACACATGTCCCAAACCACAGACAGCCATTGTAACACATTGTGTAGTGGCCCAGTATATGTAAGGTTGTTGTGTGAGTGCCTCATATGAGGCTGGTGTACATTAGATAGTCCATATACTGTAATAGTATGCTAGCTTACCATATGTGGCTGTGGCTGTGTTCACATTGGTTGTAGTTATGCACTTTCACACAGGTGTATGTTATTCTGTGATGCGACATGCCTGTAGAGCCTGCTATCTATGCAGGTACATGTGTATTCCCACATAGGAGCTGTAGCCCAGTGTTGGGTCAGTCTGCCTGTAGCCTGCACTGTGCTTTGTTATATGCCTAGCAGCTTACTGTACTTATCCAGTGAGATGTCATGTCCAGATACTTGCCAGATGTACTGCTGTCTGGCCACCATAACAGTCATGTATGTCAGACAAAGCAGTGGGATGCTGTTCAGATGTATTTCAGTAACTAGTGGATAGAATGTGGCCATGGCACCTCTGTACCAGCGGTTATTGTGTCAGTACAGACAGGGGTGTATGAATGCATAACCTATGCGGGCAAATGTATACCAGTATGTGCATGTTATACCCATCTACATGGCTGTTAACATCCACATTGACAAGCCTGGTCCACATGTCTTGCATGAAGGGGTTCTGTGTATATCCCTGGACTGATCCGAGTGTGTCAGACTGTCCACATATATTGGCCATATCACAACTGTAGTCCACAGGGGCATTACTGTGCTAGCAGTGGTATTGTACTATGATGACCTTTGGATGTCTGTAAGTAGCCAATGGCGCACATGTTAACAGAAGATGTGGCCTCCCACACACACCATTTCTGTGAAGACAATCCCTATTACAGTAGCAATAGTTTGCAAACATAACTGCACTACATACGTGACATCCCCTTGCACTGAGAGGTTGAGACTATTGGGGCTGAAGTAGGGCTATACTCCATGTGCAGGACATATGGTGAACATATATGTATACATAAGTATACATATATCCATATAGATATGTACACATATACATATCTTGCTTACTGTATGACAACAGTTTTACACATATGTGCCTGTGTTCCAGCCTCTGTCCTCCACTTACATACCAGGCATTGCACATATGATATGCTGTCAGGAGTTGTTATGTAGTGGGCTGCATGTATGTCATGCTGACATTCCTACCATCACTTCACTGCTGTTGTGTCCCCCACACATACTGGGGGGTTGGGGCCATGTATGTGTGGGTTTCACCTACACAATACATGTGTGCCCTAATGCACTCCAGAGGCCAGTGTATGTAACAGTGGTATATGGCCCAGTATTAGTGAGTGTAGGGGGGGTGCACCATGACAAACCTAGGCTGTTATAACATTTGTGGGTATCTGGGATAAGCTTCCATAAGGTATCTGGTTGTACTTTACCATACAATCCACCTTGGTTAAATGCTGGCCTACTGCCTCTTGCCATACAGGATGTTCTGTTTGTCAGTGTGATTGTGATGGTGTCAATTATGTTTACACAATGCTCCACCTCGCTCAGGCAGCAACGCCAGGACCAAATAGCAATAGCAGTACTCCAAATCAAACTGCTCAGTACAATGCTGAAAGTTTTACAGACACGATTTATTTCACATATACGCTTTAAGTGTGCAAATGGTGTCAATTATGCCTTGTTATGTAACAGATGCATCCTATTGTGTCAACTGGGGTCTGTGCCCCCTAGGGATTGTGTACAGAGTATAGATAGAGGCTGCTGACCTATACATCTACATTACATACTGTTGATTGTCTGGTATGGAGTCTGTCACTACTGATGTACTACTTGAAGGCCTCGGCCTGGACAGCAACATATGTCAACCTTTCCAGACTACTGTCTTAGTATAACTGTTTCACAGTTGCATTACACTATTCATACGGATGTCAGTGTCTAAACAGCTATATGACATGGCATATGCAACTGTCATAGTACACAAATAAAGCCTTCACATTCATTTATGCACACCTGTGTGGGGTGTTATACCATTTGATATCTCTGTGGGTATATGTTGAAGGCTATGAATGTCATTCATATGGGTGGCTCATACAGATTCCAGTTGGTAAGATGGTGACTGTAGGAATACTGACTGCTCCATATTGTGTGCATGTACTACTGTATATTACTGTACAAATGTCTGTGTGTGTATGTGTAGTCACATATATATGTATATATATATATATATATATATATATATATATATATATATATATATATATAAACCTGTATCTGCATATATATGTCTGTATATATGTATCCTAGGGATGGCAATGTTGTGTCTGGTCCTGTTTATGGGATCTGCAACACTTGGTACTATATTACAGAGGGGTCATGCTTGGCTGGGGGGGTATACCTATTTGTTCCAGACATATATTGTGTGGGACCTCTTAACCCCATTAACGTTGCATGAGGACATATATGTTTTATTTTCCAATTATCTAAAGATGTATGTCCTTATATATCTATATATGTGTGTGTGTGTGTATATATATATATATATATATATATATATATATATATATATATATATATATATATATATATATATCTGCTGACATATATATATATGTATATATATATATATATCTGACATATATATATATATATATATATATATATATATATATATATATATATATATAAAACCGTATATATTTAGGCATGTAGATGTGGACATATATATCTATAGATGTAGGCATTTGCATGTTTATATGTTCATAAACATTTATATATATATATATATATATATATATATATATATATACATATATACATATGTTTAGACCTTAATATATTTACTCACACACATACATCTACATGTTGGAATAAATTCTCTGTACTGTTGAATGACTGGGCTGGATGATATGTTTGATAATACATCAAGGTTATGTGTATCTGAGATGGCTTAGTGGTAAATCACTTTGGCAATGGTGTACAGGGTCTTGGGTTTGACCCTAGCAAAGGCTGCTTATTTTGTTGCTGGGCAGAAGAAGGGATGCTGGCTACAGAGTGATTAAGGTACTTTTAAGCAGTTCTAAGTGGGTTTGCACATGTTTGCGTGACGGTAAGCACTGCCAACCTCCGCATATGTTTTTCTACATTCAGTTAGCTTCAAATTTCTCAACCTGTGTAGGCATAGCTTACCCCCGCACAAACCCATGCAAACCCACTTACTACTGCTTAACAGTGATTACTGCAGCTTACCTAATTTCTTTAAAAAAAAAGAAAAAGGGGTTGATAGGAAAGTGGTGAAAACAGGGCACAAAGAAAGAAAGACAGTAGGGAAAATAGCTAGGCATGTGCAGGAAGGGTATAGGAAAGGTCCATAGCTGCCCATTTCTTCTACAGTGACAGCTGTGCATATACACTATATTTGCAGGTAAATTTGGACCCTCAAACCCCTAGGAGAGGGGTGAGGACAACATATATTCATTGTGATGCCAATTAGACCAGATTACATATGTCCAGTGGACACGTGTGCGAAATGGACAGCTATGTATGGGGCGAGATATTTTTGTGGGAACAGAATGCCCTTTTTTTTTCAGGTGAGAGTAGGATGTTGGGGAGGGGTAGTAGGTATATTTGGGAAGGTAGGTTGGGTAGGTTAACAGACAAGGCACACAAGATGCATACAGGGCCGGTATATGACCATGTGGGGGGTAAACACCTTGGAATGGGAGGGGTGTTTGGAAGTTGCAAAACCATGAGCCCTCAACTGGAAACAGTGGGACTGAGGTCCCCAACCAGGGGCAGTCACCACTACACCTTCATGGCCCCAAAGGTGGCTGTGCTGTGGGCTATATTGGAAGAGCAGCATCACCCTCTAATTGCACCACTCGGCCCTCAAGCTGGAGTAGCCACTCTCGATACTCCAGATCAAGCTCCCTAAGCACCACAGCCCGGACCTGTTGACAAGTGGCAGGTTCCCCTCCACGCCCGCTCTGAGGTGGGGTGAGCCCCATCCCTTGCATAGGTTCCACCCAAAGGTGGCACAGGGCCCACAGAGGAGGAGGTCCCAGGCTGGGCCCCAGATGTGCTGGTGCCCAGTGCCATGGCCAGCTGAGGTGGGACCAGTGGGTCCGCTGGGACCAGCCTTCCCATACAAGCTGTGTTGTCACAGGTTTATGATGGATATAGGTTAGTAACAGTCAACAGCATTCAGGATTAGTTATAACAGCATGCATAGGTATTCCCATTAACCCAACACACCAGATTTAACACATTTGCAGAGCAAGCAGAACACATGCATATATGGAACAACAGTGGCCATTACAGGAGCATGCAGGTTTCATTGATGGCAACAGGCCACCAGTATGAATGTATTTTAATATGGCACATGCATAGAAACAAATGTGAATATTTATACACCATTTGGACATATGTCTCAACAAAAGTTTGGAGTGTGCACATACCAGTTGAGGAGTGTCATTGGGTTATTATGCACATATGGTAGGGGAGAAAGAGAGAGTTCAGTTAACAACTAATATATCCTTCTAGTTTCCACAGCATTCTTAGTCACTGCAGTGGTCTTTCCCTTACATGCATTATTGCACTAAACAATGGCCTTATATTGTACACTGGTATGTTTATAAATTATTATATACGTGACCTGTGTCTTACATACAGGCGTGACAGGCTGCAGGTGTTAACGCAACATATGTTGAGAATTGCTATCATACACTTTGGGTGAGGTGCTAGAATGACAGGTTTGTTTCCATATACATTATCTGACTATGTTCACGTTTGACTATCAAGTTATATGTCATTGACAGCTGCCTACATTTCTTGGATCATCACACTGGATTTTCAGGGGAACAGGGTACCAAGCTGGTGATATGGGCCATTTATCTGGACAAGCTGGACATATTGGAACAGTTGTGGGGTATAAATATGCATACAACTTACAATTTGAACACTCTAGCAAATTCTGTACTGTTGTTGGGTGTTATTATGCATACAGCTTCCTATCCGAACATTGTATCAAAATCTGTAAAGTTGGGTATAATTATGCATACAACTTAGTAGCATTCCCAGGATTCAAATCCCTGCTGTGTGTGACAAAATATTATAGTTAACATCATAGTACATATTGCTATCAGGGAATTGACAGGGAATTGACATAAAGCTTTAGACTGTTTTCTAAGTCTCCCTAACTTGTACAATATGACTGACCTCTTGGCGCATCCAACATTGTTATGCAGGACTTCATACCCATTTTATCTGCATACCACAGTGTTGGTGACACTGCTTAAGATATAACAGTACTATTAATAGTATGGAAAAGATTGTCAACATATGAGAGATGAGCAAACAGAAGCATTCCAGGGGTTATACCTTTCTTCGCAGACTATTACACATTTATTTTTACTGGTACGAGACTTTCTAAGGCTCTTATATTTATTTGTTATGACAGTACATGCAGACTGATTACTAACCTGCCTTGTGATGCAGCCTTTGCAGCCTAGCATCATGGGCTTGCTGGTTCGCAGCCCGCTCATCTGCAGCTGTCAGAGAAATGCAGTGATATTTAGCCATACCTATCCATAGTATACACAAGCTAGGCAATTATTTACTACTTAGTAGAATGAGTACTTAGTACTGGGGCATTGGGCATCTGCCAAGACTCCTGGCTCCACTGTTCCAGTACATCCCCCCTCCACAGCTTCAGGTCAGCATGGTGGTGCCTGACCTGCTCACCAGTCCTGGGGATACCTGTGGCACTGGTAAGGTCATGGGCAAGACTGTCCCAGGCTTCTGCTTTATACTGCGAGCCCTGGTACTGGCCCTGCAGTAGTCTCTGATCATGGTGTTTTACCAGGAGGCATATCATGATTTCTACTCATAGATGCCCCAGCACTGTGCTCTAAATCAAGCGCCTTCACCCACACCAGCCATTCTGCCTGCAGTAGGAAGCTACAACCAGTTATGAGAAGTATTCCCGCCTGTGAGGTTTAAATACAGCCATTTTCCTGCACTTTCCCATGATTGGCCAGTTTTGAAAAGGCTTAGCTATGGGCAGACCTGCTTACATAAGGTTGGCACTGCTTAAAGTGGTATACCACTAGACAGATTGAATTAACGCCCCTACACATTGCTTACACTTATTAACTTGAGCTGTGCTGAGGCTAGCATTGCTTAATAGTTCATTAGCACTATATTTGCTATTTGGCAATGATTTATTCTTCATTACAGGTTATATATGTGTCTGGTATCCGGGATTGATGTGTACATACACTATATGGGGACCTGGGGACTTCTACACTTTATTACAATAACACCTCAAATCTATGCCTACTGCAGTACTCCAGTTTACATATTTATGTTATGTAGCAGGTTATACCACTTAACACTGTACATAGATTCAGTTCACATTTGTTTGATTTTCCAGTGGTGAGGATTAGTTTGCTGCTACCTCGATCATATATATTGCTATGATGGCTTAGTGGTTAACTACTGTGAGTTTAGTATACAGGGTCCTGAATTTGAACCTTGCAGAGGCAGTTTGTTTTTTTGCTGGGCAGAACATGGGTCATTGGATACAGCATGATTAAGGCACTTTAAAGCAGTTGTAAGGGGGTTTGCGTGGGTTTGCGCAATGGTAAGCACTGCTAACCTCTGGTTGCAGTTTCTTACACTCAGTTAGCTTCTGCTTTTCTTAATCTGTGTAGGCAATGCTTACCCCCACACAAATGCGCTTAATCATACTTACTACTGCTTATTTGTGCTTAAACCTGC
This sequence comes from Protopterus annectens, assembly GCF_019279795.1. Lineage (NCBI taxonomy): Eukaryota > Metazoa > Chordata > Ceratodontiformes > Protopteridae > Protopterus > Protopterus annectens. The sequence continues at coordinate 1,906,312,793 of NC_056728.1, forward strand.
TCACTAGTGCCTTATTTATTATGACACTCACACTTCACATGTGCATTTAATGCAGTGCTCCAGTTCACATTTAAATGTTATTATGTAGGTTATACGGCAAAAAGATGCAAAAATATGTTTATATACAGATTTCACATGGAAAATGATATGTGCTGCAGGGGGACTTGAATCAGAAATGCCTGTTAGGTAGATGCTGTAACCACTACACTATTGCTGTGCTGTTTCATTTGTATATATATTCCTTGTTATCCTCTTCAGCCTTTTCAGCTGCTTTAACCGTAGCTAAGTGATGGGCAAACCTGCGCACCTATGGTTAGCTGTACTCGGGGTTTTAAAAAAAATAAATAGAAGGGTTTCTTCATTTTATTTAAATGTACTGTTGCTGTTGAACACATTGGGACTGTTGGTGGGGATATGTGGACATCTACGAGCAGTCTCGCTCATTTAATTACACTTTCTTCTGTTCTACTTTGCAGGGGTGTGTTTATTCTGAGAGCTCTGCTCTCAGATATGCCCCCTGCACTCGTACATGCTCTGTGTAGTATTTGGAGCTCAGGCAGCATGCCTTCATTAATATGCATGGCGTGCTGCCATCCTACTCTTACTCTGCTACTTCTGTGCAGGACTAGATTAGTTCTGCACAGAAGATTAGTAAATCTGGGGGATTGTTTTGAATAAGTGAATCAAGATAAATATTTACTAAATTTAACCATTCTTTCTCCATAAGAATGACTCTAGTGACTATTGCTATGAAACCTTAAACCAATACAGTAATCTGTGTGATTGCTAAAACTTCAAAATGTTACTATACTTTGGAATACACTCAGACACTTCCCATTCCTAGTTATCTTCTTTAAATGCATAGTAAAGTAAAGCTCAACTAAAGTATTTCTAAAATATTCCTGAAGGCCTACATCAGAAAATCACATTAAGCTTTGGTAGAACTGCCTGCAATCTTAAATTCTGAGGACAAGCAGACCAGTAAAATGTTACAAATGTCTTATAAGACTAGTACTGAGGTAGCATTGGCATATTGTTAATGAAAAATTAATCTGTAGGACCACTATTTTCTTTGTAAGAGAAAGATAATTATTGCTTTGTGACCACTCAGTCATCATTAAAAGCAATGTGCCACCTTCTCCATAGACTGTATTGGCATCCTTTATCAGAAGGCTATTGCAGAAATAGCCAGAGATTATTGTGATATACTGACATGTCTGACTTGCAGCAGGCCCAATTCATGCACTGTCCTGCATACAATCAGTGTGAGTAAAAATGAAAACTCCAACAACCACAGTAAAAAAGAAAAAAAAAAGGATGATTGATACAAAGGCACTTTTGTTTCAGTATTCTGATGAAGTTTTGGAGTTCCAAAATGAAAGCACTTATCTTATCTTTTGTGGTTACCAAAGAATTTTACCTTTTGAGGTTATTAAATAATTTATGAATTTTCTGCTTTTGGTTTTGAATCATCCTCTTTTGTTTTTGTTACACTTACTGTGATAGCATACACAAATTGTATGCTATGTTGCCTGTGTCATTGTTGACCAGACATCAACTCGGAGCATGTCCCCTGGGTGCAGTGTGTTAGAGTGTGCAATCCTGAAGTGCCACTCCAGCATTCTTCTTTGAAAGCAAACTTATTTTATTATTATTGTTATTATTATTATTATTATTATTATTATTATTATTATTATTTCCACTCTGTCAGTGAAGAGCTGCAGTAGGGAAGTGGTGTGTGCTTCAGACTGCTGTAAGTTGGGGGAAGTTTATCTTGGAGTGGGCATGTGTCAGGAAGGGGCCATGTGCTCCAGGCTGCCATGAACACTCTGTCGGAGCAAGGGGGTGAAGCGCTAGTTCAGGGACCAGGCCAGGATGCTGATTGTGCCAGTTATGCCTCAGAGCATAGCCCCCACCACTGCCATGGCTGTGGTAATTCTTCACCATACTCTGTCCCTGACTCTGCTTCTTCTGCCATGACTGGTATGGAAAACCTTGTGGTGATAGTGTCATGTAGTGTAGCATGGCACACACAGCAAATATGCTGCATATGTCTAGAATGCATTGCTGTGCCCATCTTGAGGTGTCTAGACATTGGAAACATCCCTTTTGTAGTCCAAATAAATGCTCCATTTTGTTTTTCATTTCCAGTTGGATGTTAAAATTATCCAGTTCCTGTCCAATCCTGAGTTTTTATATCAAGGTTAACTACCAGGTATCCATTATTTGTCTAACACTGCCTGAACAAACAGCACACATCATATTATATGTGTTCAGTTCTTTCACTGGATAGGACCTGTGATTGAGGCTACATATATCTTTGTATCCTCGGGAACAGACGCGTCCTTCAATTCTGTATGTGGGTGACATAGTTAGTCTACAACTTTTACAATAGTCCTGTTCATGCAGAAATCATCCATAGTGTCTTGGTCTGTGAGGCTCATCAACGGTACAGAGGAATATGGCATGCAGTATTGCAGGCACTGGCTATCACAATGGCATCAACGCATAATGTTGTACTACTGCAGTTACTACTTTTTGCATTACATAATATGAATCATAGCAATTAAATGAGTATGTACTGTCATACAGAGCCAACATTTAGTATGTTTCTGAACTACTCTAGCATTTTAGATGTCTTCATTTATGCACTCTGTGTAACTTATTTGCATGCCGTTCTCCATTCCTATATTGTTATGCACTTGTTAGCATGTGCTGCATAATGCAATGTTTAGACTATTGTGCAGCCACATTGTTTGTATCTCTGAATTGTGGACTCCCTGCATTTGCCTTCTACCTACACAGATTTGGTGAGTGCAGTGTTTTTACTATCTATGTATTCCAGCCTAAATCTGGCTATCTCTTACATGCAAAGAAACATCAAATAAGTGCATTGATTAAATGTATTAAAAAAAAAAAAAAAAAAGCTGTAACATGCTAAAATATGTTGACATTTTCCATGGTTATCTCTTGATATGCTTAATATTAAAATCTGTGTGTTGAATATCTTTTAAGTATTATGAATCTAAATTTTCTCTATGTATTTTCTGTCTATATATGCATAATTATATGTATGTATGTGTGTGGATGCTACTAGGCATATAGTTCAAATAACGATAACATACGAAAGGTATGAAGACACACTTAGACAGCAGACGAACCACATACTATATATCCATGGAATGCCATCAACTGCAATATGCCTCATCTAACAAAAAAATATACAGAAAAGATAGTTGTATGAATGAAAAATACCTTAATATTTTTAAAATCATTAGGCTCAACATGCAGCTAATTTATAAATAGCATTTAATATCATAATAAGCAACACTAAAAGTATTATGTCTATTCAAATTAAATGTGGAAGCATTTCTGTTGAGCCTAGGGGATGCAAGAGTATCATCTGCATACATCTAAGGTCTTTTCTATGAATAAAGTAAGTAATTGTATTACATTTATGGTTAGTCTTACTCTGAAGATAATGGGGGAATATAATTTGCAGCTTTAATACAGTTTGATCTTCCCTACTGACATTAAATCTATTGTAGTTAGGAAATGCCACTCTTACATTGTAAAAGGAAGAAAGCTATATAATTCTGACTCAGCTTGCATATTTAGCAGTCCCAAAAAGCCACTGTGATGTCAAGCATTACTGAGTGTAGGAAGAACCTATATTCAGCTAAAGAAATAAGACCAACCGGAGACATAGCTTTTGTAAAATGGTGTTATAGATAGTGGATCTTCCTGAGGTCATCCAAGCAGTAGTTGTGTTATGCGAAACCAGCTTGGAAATGAGAGTATTACTACGAGTGGTGAACTTTGTGAAACCTTAGTCACTGAATCTCTCAAGTGTTTGAAGCATAATTTCAAAATGTGCCCCTGGCATTGCATCCTAATGCTTTGCTAAGGAGGAGTTTTGAGATTGGGCTACTGTAGAGATGCAGTAAAAACAATCTTAGACAATCTTTTAGAAGACACATTCAAGAAAAAAAAATGACAAAAATGACTGGGTTTGTCAAGAACTCTGCATGATTCAAAGTGATTTCCACCATGGGTACTAAAGCTGTGGCCAAGAGGGACAGTTTCTGTAACTGCAGGAAATGCAATTCAGAGACATATTAGATGCAATTACACAAGACTTCATTCTCTGCTTATTTCTATGTCTCTGAATTGTTTGGTGTTATTGTTAGTCATAATTGGCACTTATTTGTGGTAAGCACCTCTGGCAGCCCATACATCATGTTGCCACAGACACCCCCTTAATTTTCACACACACACACACACACACACACACACACACACACACACACACACACTCACACACATTCTTACTTCTTACCCCTTGCTAGAAAATAATCTAAGTATCCTTTTATTTCCCCTTCCCTTGTAAATCATAGATGTTTTCAGTCAGTCAATAATGCTAGACATTAGAGTTTCATTCCAAGACTGTATAGTGATGTTAAAATGTTGTTATTAATCTTTTAAATTGCTCCAGGTAACAATTCATAATTATCTCTTAGTGTAGTCTACTGCTCTTCCTAGCTTTGTTTAGAAGTCCTCAGCATTGAAATTTAAAGGTATAGTGGCTCCCCCAAAATGACCAACCCCCATCCTTTACAACTGATCTTAATTTTGTCCCTGCTCTGTTCCTTTTAACTCATGGTCTATTACATCATTTAGAATACCATAAGCTCTCCTCAGTTAGTAAATTACTCTTTGTGCTCATTGTATAGCCATGAAGCTTTTTCCCCAGGTATAATTAAACTTTTTTTAAGTGATTTAAGGTAACACTTATTACCTAAAGCATATTCTTGCTGTTTAGTAGTAACATAAAGGACTGTATGTCTGGTAAGGTTATTTTTTGTGCCAGGTGTATCTTCTGTAAACTTTTTCTTCACATTCTTCTCTTCCCTTTTAATATGACTGATGATAATAGCATTTCCCCATTCTTCCATCTGTTCTAAGTTACTTGGTTATTAAGACAAATCCCTGGTGTCTAGTGTCTCCCCATGCCATAGATCTTTTATGCTAATGAACTGTTGTTCTGTTAACATTTTAAGTGACCTTAGGGCAATATTTAAAGATTATTCCTGGTATCCACAAATGTTGTTCTTTCAGCCTTTTATGTGATCTCAGAGTAATATTTAAAGGTTATCTTAGGTTCATTCTGCCACATATCTCTGGTCCTTCAAATACCTTGTCCTATTATCTTTTTAAGTGACCTTAGAGTAATACTGGACCTTTATCCCTGGGCTCTAGTGTTCAATTCAAACACCACCAGCCATGCATCCATGCATTTTTCATTCTGCAATAATGGATCTCCTAGTGTCAAATGTCAAACCTTGATATTTGCAAAATTTGCTCATTACTGTATTGGAGTTTACAGGTATGACAGCAGCCCCCCCCCCACACACACATATGTGCATGCACGCATGCGCACACACACGCACACTCATGCACATGCACATGCTCACACATGCAGACATTCAACTGAGACTACTTACTCATCCTTTTGCATACAGTCACACATGCAGTCATATACATACACGAACACACACAAATCCACCATCACTACCTGTATGGTGAACTCCCTGGCACCTGCCTCACATTCATTGACAGTAACTGGTAAATACAAACTTCTGGCCAAGTTAGTTAACTCAGCAAGCCAAGCTAACTTATGCAGCAAAGCAATTCTCTAAATTTCTTGGCTGTGTAAATGCCATACCATAGACATTTCTGGGGGAGAACACATGGTTAATCACATACGCTGCTCCCCAGAATGTCTCACTGGCATATAGTTTGGCCACAGACATGGTGCACTTGCAGTGGGCCTGTCTTGAAATCAGGAAGGGATGCTGTGAGTGGTAGGAGACTATGCCAAGGGTTACTGCTAGTGGTGGCACTTTTTGAATTTGACCTTCTGTCTTTAAAAATGCAAGTGAGATGCTCTTCTACATATCTGCAGAATGCCTAAGTTTGGCAATCAGACATAAAGGCCATTACAAAGACAAAGAGATAAACAGTGTTAATCATATATTATTCATAGCTGACAATTCCCTCTGTATCTCTGTATGTCTGTTATTAGGTTACAGGCATTGCACAGGGAAGGACATACACCTACAGTACCGACACTGATATATAGGTGGAGTAAACTGCAGTGTCAACATTGCAGGTAGGTCTTCCTGCCATCAGCTGTGTGCATACACTGAGTTACTGCACCAGTAGTCATCCCTTTCATGCTAAAAGGAAACTAAAACATTTTTCATTAATATGATGCAGACCGCCATGGTGCGCCAAATAAGTATTCCTTCACTTTTTGTTTTTCATTTTTCAGTTGGAACATGAGTGTGGTAGTTTTCCTAGTTTTGCTTGTTATTCCTGCAGTACTATTGCTGCCATATAGATCATGACAGTGACTGCATAGTTAATAGAATGCAGGCTCTTGATTTTATTTTATTGTTATATGTATGTATGTATGCATGTATGCATGTATGTATGTATGTATGAATGTACATATGTATGTATTCACTGTTGTGCGGAAACATTGGAGTCTTCTGAGGTGGGCCAAATGCTTGGGGAAGTACATACCAAACAGAGCACTGTATTCAGTTATGGGTGTAATAAAGGAGTAACCATAACGCACAGCCAAAAGGAAACACGTGAATAAAACTGTTCAGTAGACTGAAGATGACACAATTATGCCTCTCACTCTCTCTCTCATAAAAATGTATTTTAATTATGTTGCTTCAGTCTACTGATCAGTTTTTATTCACTTAATAAAGGAGTAGCAGAGAGGTATGATGACAGCTTTGGACCTGGAGAAATTACCCATAGTAATCATCTGGAACAAATGGAAGTATTCATAACAGCTGTAGCTACATGGCAGTCAAAGCTAGTTCATTTTTAACAAGTGTATTCAGGTATCTGGTCAGTGTGTCTGTGTTGAGAGCTGTGTCATTAATGAAGTAGGAGCATGCAGATACCTGTCTGCCAAAAGGTATGACAGTTTTTGGTATTTAGCTTGAGACATTCATTGTGGTACCATTTATTTGTGCATATTAAACCTCTGTTGTAGATTCATGATGTCTCCAGAGAAGTTGATGATGACTCCAAGTTTGCAGTCATCAGCAAATATAGTCTGTCAAAGGCATTTGGTAACAGATTTGATGTTAGATAAGTAAATAGAGAAGGAAATACTAAAGAAGAGTAACCCCAGTGCTGAGCTAAGAGGGACAATAAAGGTAATGAGACTTTATGAGGAGACTGCCCTAGTCTTGATTGGCTGGTTATGTCTTTGAGTGTGTTTGTTATCTATTTGGCAAAACTAAGGATTAACATTTAGTTTGAAAAGTTTTTCAGTGATGCTTTTGTGAGGAATGGTGTCAAAAGCATTGACTTTGTTGAAGTAAACTGTGTGTACTGACTTATACTAGTCCAGAACCTCAGTGACTGATTCAAAGAAATACCAAGGTTAAAAAAACAAGATACACACTTTACAAACCCAATCTGGTTTTGTTTCAGGGACTTTAGTATGCTACTGTTTATGATTAAGAGGTGTTAATGATGAATTATGTTGCCTTTCAGATAATACTTGTAAGATGTATGGGTTTATATTTACCCCTCACACGAAAAATAATGCCAACAAATTTAATATCACTATAAAGCTTTCGGGCTAACCACCCTTCATCAGTACAATTAAAATGAGACATTTCTTCCTTTTAAACAGGAGATAATTGGCATCACATGATCCAGTCAGCCTATCCAAAAAACAATGTTTTTCTTCAAAAATTAAAAAAATTTAAAATACTTTTCTAAAAAACATACATTAAATAAAACATCTAATAATCAGCAAGTAAACCACTTTCAAATAGAGAAATAGCAAAACTTACAAATATATAAAAAAAATATTTTTTTATTTTATTCAATTATACATTTTCTCTCTGTTTTCTCACCAATACTGGCTTCAGGCTCACAGTATTATTTAAACCTGGATTGCTGTCGGCCTGTAATCTAATGATCCACTCATATTCTTTCAACTCCAAGCATTATTCATATCACCACCCCTATTTCCCATTACTTCATGTCAATCACCCTAAATTTAAATTGGCATCCTGGACCATTGTCAGAAATATGCTTACTCGAAGCATTTGTCAATACTTTCCTCCTAATTTCTGACTTATGTTCCCCTATCCGTTCCTTCAATTTCCAGTAGTTTTTCCAATGTAAAATCCGAAACATGCTACACACTTGGCTAAATAAACCACTTGAATTGTGTTGCATGTTGCGGCAGTGGTGAAAAAATACTCTTTACCTGTCATTGGATGTTTATAAGTAGCTATTCCATCATAGATATCATTACAAAAAATACAGAAAAGCAACAGTTCAGCATACTTCAACAAGTTAACACGATGATACAAATGGGAAAAGGTACTGTCAATCTCTCTTCAATAACATTAACAGCAGCACAATTAGAAGTCCTCAGTAGAGGACTAAAATGTATTCCTACAGCAGGAGATAACATTGTGCAAGCAATAACTGATTTAAAATTGTTCATTTGAACTGTAAGTCTTAAATTAATTTTTAAAGACATGAATGTAGAAGCTCCTGTCTGTAAAAAGCTGAGTACATTCTCACCAGAAATATGTCCTGTGTTAACAACTTTTATGAATGTAACTGAGAATGAATTGAGGGCATATTATTCTAAGGTAAAAAGAAATAGGAAATATAATTTGACGTTTGAAGAATATAAAGCATTGCAGTTGTTAGAAAGAGATGACAGAATTGTTATAAAACAAGCTGACAAGGGGGAGCAACTGTTATAATGGATCGGGGAAAATATTTTGAGTTATTTAAAATGATGTTAAATGAAGAAAGTAATTTTAAACAAATTTCCTTTAATGATGTGAAAAAATACATATCAAATATAAATATGCCATTTATGATCTACAATTAACTAATGACATAACCTTAGAGCTATTTAATTATTTTACTGTCTCATGTCCCAGGATCCCTCAGATATATGGGATCCCTAAAATTCATAAGGCTATTGACAGTCCCCCCTTGACGCCTATTGTCTCAGGGGGTGGTTGGTCTACAGAATCAATTTCTAAATACTTATAAATAATATTGGCAAATATTTAGCCAGATATCCTAGCATTCTTAGGGACACTGATAGCTTTTTAGATGATTTGTTTGAATGGCACAAGGGATACATAGGACAGAATTTTTTTATTTGTTACACTAGATATTATCTCACTTTTTATGGTAATACCAAATGAGCATGGGATAGAAGCCATACGGAACTTTCTTAATATGGAAATTAAGTTACAAGCTAGAGAGACAGAAAACATCTGCGCATTATTGGAAATAGTGCTGACACAAAATGTGTTCATTTTTGATAGTGCACCTTATTTGCAACTAACCGGAGTGGCAATGGGAACACCAGTGGCAAATACATATGCGAATCTGGTGTTATACGAATGGGATAAAAAGTATGTCTTTAGTAAGGTCAATATCCTCAATAGTAAAGTCATTTTTTATAAGAGATTTGTAGATGATTGCTTTCTGGTATGGCAAGGGAATAAAAATGAATTAGATACCTATCTGAGTTATTTAAATTCCACAACAGAATTTTTGAAATTTAAAATGACTGCATCAGAAGAGAGTATAACATTTTTGGATGTTCAGCTATACAAGAAAGTAAATAGAACAGAGACAACTATACATAAAAAAGAGGTGGCTGTTTGTAGGTATATTAATAGATACAGTATGCATGCACTGCATACTTTTAAAGGAACTTTGAAAGCACAATTGATTAGAGTAAGTAAACTTTACACTGAGGAGGTGAGTTTTGAAATGCAGACTAAAAGCATGATACAAGAATTTAATGACAATAGTTACTCACCAACATTAGTGGAGGAAATTTATAAAGATGTAATAAGAGGTAGGCAGGATAAATATAGACCAATATTTGGTCTGTTGCAGCAAGAGAGATCTTTGGAGAAAAAGGAAAAACATGTAGCCAGATATGTCACTACTTTTAAAACTAATACAAAAGGAGTAAAGGACAATATTGGAAAAAATTGGACCATTTTGATGGTTATGCCAAAAATAAAGAATATAGTTGGAGAAAGACCATCCTTTTCCTATAGGAATTCAGAAACACTAAACATTAAATTGTGTTATAAGGATTTTAAGGGGGAATGGAAGATGGATATAATAAGTAAAGTAGGAACAAAGAAATGTTATAACTGTATTTTTTGTAATGATATCTATGATGGAATAGATACTTATAAACATCCAACGGCAGGTAAAAAGTATTTTTTCACCATTGCCGCAACACACAACACAATTCAAGTGATTTATTTAGCCACGTGCGTAGCATGTTTCAGATTTTACATTGGTAAAACTACCCTGAAATTGAAGGAACGGATAGGGGAACATAAGTCAGAAATTAGGAGGAAAGTATTGACAAATGCTTTGAGTAAGCATATTTCTGACAATGGTCCAGGACACCAATTTAAATTTAGGGTGATTGACATGATAGTAATGGGAAATAGAGGTGGTGATATGAATAATGCCTTTGAGTTGAAAGAATATGAGTGGATCATTAGATTACAGGCTGACAGTAATCCAGGTTTAAATAATACTGTGAGCCTAAAGCCAGTATTGGTGAGAAAACAGAGCGAAAATGTATAATTGAATAACATAAAAGAAGCTTTTTTTATATATTTATAAGTTTTGCTATTTCTCTGTTTTAAAGGGGTTTGCTTGCTGCTTATTATATGTTTTATTTCATGTATGTTTTTTAGAAAAGTATTTTAAATTTTAAAATGTTTTGAAAAAGAAATATTTTTTTCTTAATAGGCTGGCTGGATCATGTGATGTTAATTATCTCCTGTTTAAAAGGAAGAAATGTCTCATTTTAATTGTACTGATGAAGGGTGGTTAGCCTGAAAGCTTTATCGTGATATTAAATTTGTTGGCGTTATTTTTTGTGTGAGATTTGTGGATTTTATACAGTGCTGTTCTGTTTTTATGTGTTTATATTTACCCTTATCAATTATATGACATTCATTGTGTACAGGAATGACCACTGCAGTTATTTAACTCTCAGGCACAAAGCCTGATGAGAAGTTGTGGATGTCCACCTTGTGGGGTGGTTCAATACGAAAGTGCTTCATATGGCAAAGAACCACCTTGACACATTGTCAGGCCCCACTGCGTTAGCACTTTTATTTCTTAGGAAAATCTTTAGAATTTGGACAGGAATGATGTTTGGGAGGGAGGCTGACAAATTTTCAACCAGATGTAAACTAAAAGTAGATGGGGAGGAGTCTGAACTAAATGTTTGTGCTAAGTGTTAAGCTATGTATTCAAGGACAGAGAAGCCAGAAATTATATGAACCTGCTCAGAGCAGTGCTGGGTATTGTTTCTAAGGTTCCTGCTATTGTTGAAGAAGTACTTGTGATTGAATTTGACAGATGAAGCAGCTTTTAAATCATACTTGGGCCTGAAATATTTAATTGGTTTCTAATCTCCTTATTTTTAATTTTTGATATTAATTTTGAAGTATGGGTTAGTTAATTTGCTACTAAGGAAGATGATTTTTTTTCCTCTAGTAGAGCTTGGTAGGGTTCCTATTGAAGTGTCGACAGCTTAGGATGTTGAATGCTTAATCATCAACACCTAAGCGTCGAATGCTTACAATAGCAGATGGCCACATCATCAAATTCTTTCCTTGGGAAAAAATTCACATGGGCGTTATCGGGGATTTGCCCTTTCCCCAGTGTAGAGCAATCTTGGAGTTGGTATATTTAGTTAGGGGAGTGTGGGGAGTGCAACCCCCCACTATGTTTGGGTGTGTTTATTTTGTTTATGGATAGCCGCCCAAATTCTTTCCCGAGAAAAGTATTCAGTGATGTGGCCGTTCGCTATTGTTAGCTTTCAATGCTTAGGGGTCATTGTTTTAAGATTTGACAACCTAAGCTATCAATGTTATGACACAGATGCACTTGGTAATGCTATAGTTTCACCAAATGAGTTTATTCCTAAACTTGGCAATGAATTTATTATGGGTCTCAAGCAAAGTCTTGATACGGTTATTGAAGTGAGTAGAATCCTTCCATGAAAGCAGCAGTGTTTGATGATGGGCCTTCAAGAGGCAGGGGATATATGAATCTCCTCAGGTCATAATATAATTGAAGTATGTTTGCCTTGGAGAAACCTCTAAAGGTGTTTGTGTTTGTAAATGTTTAAGGTTGAGTTTTACTGGTGAGGACCACTATTTAATGGCTAGATATAACCTAAGAGGGTATAGTAATAAGTGCAAAGTATAAGTTCAACATTTGGAATGATCAGTTCCAACACATGATTCTTCTTTAAAAGAGCATGCAATCTGGTCTAGTAAGTTTGCATTAATTAAGTCTAGAATGTGATGGGCATATTTATTTGCAGTAAATATTCTAGTTAATAGATAGACAATTTAAATTTCTAAGTCCAATGGAGTCTGGTTCCATGCTAAGGGATTCCACCTTGCTCAGATATGCCTTGTGGCTTATTGATGGCATAGTGAGGGTTCTATATTTGACCAGGAATTGGTAAGGGGTCCTATTTGTAATTACTGGGAGATAAAGGAGTTTATGTTCATTATCAACCTGTATATGTGTAAAGGAAAAGGTGATGCAGATTTATATCAACATACCACTATCAATTAGAGAGGTAGTGTCTATAGAGGATCTGCGTATGAGATGAACAATGAAGCCTGGTAACAAAGGTATGCTAGCACTGCACTGGAAGCATGTTTTAGGAATGAAGCATATGTCTAAATTTTCAAGATTAAGAAAGAAACTCTTGTTTTTCAACATGTTCCCCAACATTACTTGGGCATGAGATAACTCTAGAATGATATGGTGTCACAAAAGGTTGCTGAAGGTTTCAAAGCTGCATCTGGAATCTCCTGGATGTGTTCTTTTACATAGCAGACACCATACTTCAGCAACCTATTTCCTAAATAGCTGAGAAACTACTTTCTATCAGAGTGTTTCTGCAGACTTGTGAGATTTTTTTTGTTTCAATGTACTTTTGATAATAATAGGACTAGTCAGTATAGGATATTGATTCAGTATTTTGGCTCTATCACATGCACCTATCTAATTATTTTTATCATTCAATGTTACATAAACTTTTTGGCACTAGTACTGCCTTCCTTTTTTACTTGTTTTTTTTTTTTTTTTTTGCTATTTTATTTTGTTTATTTTATTGATTTTACTTATTATATAGACTTTATAATTTGAGTTTTTATATTTAAGAATGGTTTATACCAAGAACCAAAATAAGGATGAAGTTTAAAAACAAATAACATCAACATCTGAGACATATTTCAACAACTTTGACCATGGAATTTTTTGAAAACCACTAATACACAACTCAATTAGTTTAGAAACAATAAAAAGCTTTATAGACTTAATATTTAAATTGTAGGCATATATTCTTTGTTGGCATTTATAAACCACTTAATAGCTTGCCATTGAAAGTTGTTTAAGTGACTTGTGATATAACACTTTGATAAAGTAGATAATTAAAACTGGTGGTCTGGCTCTGAGGCAAGACACTGTCAACCCCAAATAAAAGTTATTACTGTGTAACTTTGCCAGAGTCCACTTAATTCTTTTTTTAATTTATTGATTAGAAAAGTACAGAATAAAGTTATAAATTAAACTAAATAGGTGCTTAACAAATATTCCTTTAATACTCCAATTTATATGTTACTGTATTTTGATCTTTAAAATGCACAAGCATAGACATTCAGTTGATCAGGATTCACATGCCAGAAGCACCTTACCTGCTAACAGTAAGTTTAACCCTGCCTCTACATCTAATTATAGTCCTGCACATTACCTTAGAAAAACACTTTCTGTAATGTTAATAGACAGGCTTGCTCAGACACCACACACAACACACAGTAACAACAATAAACGTATCCCCTTCCTTAGGTCTTACTCTAAACCTAACTAAAAACACTTGAACAAATACGCTCACCCCCTATGTCAAAACTTTATTATATTTGAAAGTTTTGACATTAGCATCTGGAATCCACAATTATCCTGCCCACAAGCTCTTGATCTTCCATTTTCTGATATCTTATGCATTCAGTGACAGGAATCCCCATTTGGATTTCACAGCCATTAACTCTTTCAACAAAATGGGTATTTGGCAAATTGAATACCATCCAGATCTATATAGCTATATCTACATCTATCTATCTATCTTTATCTATATCTATATCTATATCTATATCTATATCTATATCTATATCTATACCTATATCTATATCTAGATCTATCTCTCTCTCTCTCTCTCTCTCTCTCTCTCTCTCTCTTTCTCTCTCTCTCTCTCTCTCTCTATATATATATATATATATATATATATATATATATACATACACAACACACACACACACACACACACACACACACACACACACACACACACACACACACACACACACACACACACACACACACACACACACACACACACACACACACACACACACACACACACACACACATGCACACATGCACACACGCACACACACACGCACACATACACATATATGTTTTTATGTGTGGGGGGCTCTGTATCATTTTCTCAAAGGTAGGTTTGACTGCACCACTAATGGTTGAATAAAAATAAATGAAAGTACATTTGAATGAAAGGACATTTTGTTGAAAATTGTAGAAGTCTATTGGTAGTATTTCTGATGTTGTTTTTGATCATGAAAGTTATGCATCTAATTTAGAATATTTTGTGTGTATTAGTAATGTCCATTGTTGCATTATATCACCAGAACTGTAGATGATTGTGTATATGCACTAGCACTGATTCACTCTGGGCAGGATTCACAAAGCCTCTGTGTAAGAGTTATAACTTATACACGGAGGCTGCAGTTAAATGGAGTGATATCATAATGCTCTGCATATTCATGAGAGCATGCTGAATCACACTTAAGGCCAACACGGTCCGTGTAAGACAGTAGGAGGCATGTCCGTAGGCCGAGCCCTGTAAGCGGACACGCCCCCAGAAGAGGAAAAGTTCCCAAAGTAAGCACCCACGACAGAGTCCACAGAAATGTGAATAAACAGAGCACAACACATGCCCCCACAGACTATGAACAGAAAACATACAAATAAACACGTTATATATATTTTTTAAATTGTAAAAATGTTTAACCGTGAGTGCGCTCATTTGCGCGGGTGTACCCGTAGCGCAGCTACAGTTAGCAGTCAGTGTGAAAGCATATAAGAACTAAATATGCAAAATAAGCGAGGAAGCAATAGCGTAGTGGTAGAGATGTTGGCTGAAGAGCAAGCATTCATGGTTCGAGCCCCCACAACACCAATTTTATTTTATTAGCAAAATAAGCAGGAAACAAGTCCCTGACAAATATGTATACATAAAACCACAATTTATGTAAAATGTAATGAAATAGCCCTTTTATATTGAAGAAATGTGAGGTAACAAAAGAATAAAAAATGCCAGATGTGCCCATAGCTGAGCTACAGTTTAACAGAGTGAATGCATCTGCCCGTAGATGAGCAGTGGTTTAACTGGTGCAAAATGAGTGCCCGTAGCTGAGCAGTGGTCTAACACGCTAAATCTATGTGCCCCTAACTGAGCTAAGCGTAATATGCATGCCGATAGCCAAATGAGGCTTAAAGCAGAGTACCCCGTTTGCGCGGAGCTGCGCACCGCGCAAACAAGCTAACCGACGGGCAACGTTGAGCAACCAGTATCAAAACTGCCTTTACACAGACACACCCCTCAGCATGTCTAGACAGTCATGAAAAATAAGCAGTGGCCAGGTTCGAACCCAGGATACTATACACCATAGTCAAGGTACAGAACCACTAAGCCATGACAGCAGTACTTTTAAATGCAATAATAGCTAATATATAGGAATGAATACAAATTGGAGCATGACAATGCAGGTTTACTGAAGTTGATACAATTCCAAAATGGCCAATCACAGATATGTGCGGGAAAAACGGACTATATAAGCCCCATAGGTGGGAATACACAACATAAACAATTGTAGAACTGACCTGCAGGCAGAATGACAGGAGTAGGAGAGGGTAGTTGCTTTTGAGCACAGAGGTGGGGTGTTGAGGAGTCCAGGTACATGGTCTGGCTCCTAGTCCATAATCATGAGGCCCAACTCATGCAGGGCCAGGTCCTCTGGGGAGCATACAGGGCCAAGGCATGGGACCGGTTGGCTCATGATCTCACCAGTGCCACAGGGATTCCAAGGACTGGTGAGCAGGTCCGTCACCACCATGTGGACCTGAAGAGACGCAAGCAGGACCAACTGAACCTTTGGATCCAGGAGGCCCGGCAAACACCCAACGCCCCACTACTGAGTAAGTAACATTTAATTATGTATGTAAGAAACTAAACCAGCTGATATTATGGAGATGTGTATTCCAATATTACTTCATTTATATTACAGCTGCAGGTGTCCGTTCTGCGAACCGCAGAGCCTATGGCGATAGGCTGGTGCGGTTGCACCACCAGGCAGGTCAGTAATCCATTACCAGTAACTGTAAAGAAATATAAAAGTATGACAGTCAGCAAAAGAGTGCAGTGTAGTCAGTAAGGAATAAAATCTGCAAGTAACAGTGTGAAAGTGTCTGCAAGTATTGCTTGATTACAAAAGTGTGTTTCAGCCTGTAAGTTAAACCGAGAAATGAAACTGTCTGACATATATTCTGAAATAAAAATGCCCTACCTGTAAGAAAATAGTACACAACCTGCAGCAGGCTGAAAATTAGAGCTGCAGAAGATGATGAAATCACATGTGTGAAATATATCCCTGTGGAAATACTGAAACATGACAGAAGTGAGAATACTGGAAAGGATTGTAATAACTACAGGTAAAACATGTCAATAAAGCCTAGAAGTAAGTACCTTCCTGAATAGTAAAATGAAAGCAAGTGAGAGAGTGTGAGAAAGTGTCATGAATCCAGCAATACAATAGTAATAACCCCTGAATAAAGTATACTGCAGTCAAGACAGAATGAAATGCATGTGAGATTCAAAACCAAACAGCAAAATCTGTTCAAAGTGTTGCTGCATCTGGAATGTGTATCCCAAAATCTGGATATGTTGCTCTCAGTCTGCAATATGCAGATAGGATGATTGTCTGATATACCAAACATCCACACTTGTCTACAGCTATATAAAGCAAATGTAGCAGGATGATGTAGCTGAACAAAGCTAGATATGAATGTGTATGAAGAACAATAAAATGTATATTGATGTTGCAGTAACAGTCCTATCACCAAGTTGAAATAGTTATCATATAGGAAACCGTAGTTAGAACAGTAGTGTGTATATAACTGTAGCTATTAGAAATGTACAGCATATGTATTGTTATTCGAAGGTGTTAATATTACTTTCTTTACCCCACCCTATAACCACATATAACCCATTCCACGTGAAAATGGTATGTGCAATCACAATTAACACCCCTGGACGTTTGTCCTGTTGGGTCATATATATTTGCATGTCCGTTGATGCATCTGCCCTGTTCATACATCCACACCTGATGGCCTGTTGCCATCAATTAACCCTGCATGTTGTTGGACTGTGTATTTCTGTTCAAATTATGCATGTGTTATGCATGCTGTTCAATGGTGTGAATATCTGGGTGTTTGGTTAATGGGAATACTAATGCATGCTGTTACAACTAATTGTGAATGGTATTATATGTCACTAACCCAAACTGTCATGACATAATGCAAAACATAGGATGACAGGGAAGGCAGGTTCCAGCGGACCCACCTCTCCCACCTCAGCTGGCGAGTGCACCTGGCACTAGTGCCGAGTCCGGACCCTCCTCCGGTGGCCCTGTGTCACCTGCGGGTGGAAGCGTGCAGGGGATGGGGCTCGCCCCCCCCTCTGCAAGTGTGGCCGGAGGAGAACCACCACTCACCCTCGGTAGTGTCCGGACTGTGGTGCGTAGGGAAATTCAGGACTCTGTTCTCGAGCCCCTATGCCAGCTCAAGGCACGGGTGGTGCAACTAACGGGCATGCCTGTTGCCTGGCCTACACAGCCCCCAGCACAGCCCCGTCCTGGGCAGTGAAGGAACAGTGGCAACTGCCTATGGGTGGGGATATCAGTTCCACTGTTGCCATCTGTGGGCTATGGGCTCTGGATATCCAAACCTCCGTCCCCGTCAATTGTGTAACCCCCCCAAACATGTCATACACTGCCCCTGTATGCGTCTTGTTTGTCTTGTCTGTTTACCTACCCAACCTACCTCCCCAGCTGTACCGACTTCCTTCACCTGACATACCACTCTCACCTGAAAAAAAAAAAAGGGCACTCTGTACCCACAAAAAAATTACGCCCCATACATAGCTGCCCATTCTGCACACATGTCTGCTGGATATGGAACCTATCAATTACAATTGGCTGTACAACAAGTATTATTGTTGTCCTGACATCTCTCTCAGGGGTGGAAGGTTTCAAATGTCACACCAAATTACATACATATGCACAGCTGTTGCTAATGAAGAAATGGGCAGCTATGGGCCTTATCTACATCCCTCCTGCACATCCCAAGCTTGTTTCCCTACTGTCTTACCCTCTTTGTGACCCCTTTTTCACCACTTTCCTGTCTCCCCATTTTCTTTTCTTTCAAAGAAAATAGCGCGGGTGTGCGCCAGAGTAAGCACCGTTAAGCGGTTGTAAGCGGGTGTGCGCGTGTGCGTGCGGAACTAACCGCCAGTGCGCATGCGTGAGCTCCGTGCAAACCAGCGCTAACCCAGTTACAACTGCTTAAACGTGCCTTAGTCACTTTGATTGACAGGTCCTGTACTCAGCTCAAAAGCAAAATAAAATCCCACTGTCAGTACCAAACCCAGGACCTTGGAAACACTAGTCTGTACGACCTACTTCTAAGCCATGACTCTTATACAAAAACATTGTGCTAAAATAAATATAACATGTAATAGTAGGGATGAATGTAAAGGGAATATAGGATGTGTAGTACACAAAGCATGTCATTAAAATTACTGTCAAAACTACTGGATTTCCATAATAGTAGTGTGTGAACAGAAACAGCCATGCTAGTTGGTAGCTTGTAGATAATAAGGTCAGTTAAAGTACATATATAAATTTATGTATATGTACATATATATATATATATATATATATATATATATATATATATATATATATATAAATATATATCTATATATAGTTGTAGGAGTCATTGTGCATACACACTTGCTACAGGGAACATGAGAGAGGAATGGAGAAATGTGAATATACAACACAGCCTGAATCATGAGAGAAATACTAACCTTTACACTCACAGAACACTGTCCACAGCATACCAGCATAGTCCCTGCCCTCACAATCTGAAAGGGCAATGCCTATCCCACATACCCTTTTATAGCACTGACCTGAAATCACAGTGAGAACTGCAATCAGTACACAACTGGCTGTATGCAATTAGCAAATGCTGGCTTACAATTGGTGCAGAGGCCATCACATGGACCTATGCAGATACCTACAAAAGCATCCAGTGCTAACACTCCCCACATGCAATACATTCATTGCATTGTCTGTAAGCAGGCAGAGGGAGAGCAAGAAGTGAGAGAGAGAGAGAGAGAGAGCAAAAAAAAAAAAATTATACACTGTGACTCTGTCACCCGAAGCTGTCAGCACTGACAGTAGCAGCAGCAAGCAGAAGCAGTGGTAACGCAACCAGCTGTAACAAACACAGGTAATGCAAAGTAGCAGGTTAATAGTGTGCATACTGTGAACCCTCCAAATGTGTCATAGGTCTGTATCCATAGGTATGCCCATGTGATATGTTGTGTGTACGTAGTTCCACCAAAAGGGGATGACCATACATTACATGTCAATAAGTCTTAGTCCATGATCCTGGCAGCAGTTGTCTGTGCGTTGGCCCAGCAATGGCTGTAGTGACTGCTTTGAAAGGTCAGCCAGGTTCAAAAGGCAGGATCAGCCCATCCCAAAGGCACACTGGCTGGGAACAAGTGTCTGCAGGTACCCAATATCACTGCATATGCATCCCATACTGCATAATTCCATAGCTTAGCAGACCAGGCCCATTATGCATATGATGTGGTAATTCCCAGGGTCAGTCGAGGTGCCCCCTTAGTGGTGTGGGACCACTGTTGCTGTATGCCACTGTCCAGGTACATATCCTGTAGTACGGCCAAGATAAATTATCAGTGTTATATGCGATTGTATGTCCTCTCGGAGTGCCGGTAGCACACATCCAGGGATACCACGAGGTCACAGTGATGCTATGTGTTCTTCTCTGCTGAGGGCGGCCCTCACCTGGACATGTGAGATGATAGGGAGGTTACATCCAGCTGTGATAAATATTTCAACTGGTGGGGAGAAGGAGGGGATACGTGCACCGAACATGTCTGCAAGATTGTTGCCAATATCCGTGTGTTTGGTGAATGTTAAGTAGGTGTGTATTAACACAGAGCATATCTGAGGTATGTGGTCCATATGTGTAACATAACTGAAGAAGGCCTTGTGGTCATCCATAGTGTTTGTGTCCATTTCCCACCCAGAGTAGGCCATGGCCATTGTTATGACGGACCGTAGCGTAGTACCAGTGCTGACCACAGATGCCTTCCCTTAATGTGAATGTGCTCTGTCCTGCAGTAGCCTCCTGCTATTGTTATACAATCTGCCTCTGTCTGGGGTCCAACGGACAGGATGCCTAACCTTTGTGCATAGGGTCTGGGTTAGAAATGTGTGTGCAAGTTCCATGCAATCTATGGCATGTCCGTGGTAAGCATTTACAAAGGGGTCAGCAGTGTGGCTTGTGGCTTCCACTGGCCCAGTGTGCTGCATGGATACCATCTCAGTCCCAGCAAGTGAATAACTGTCTAATCACATACATATCAAAGTAGTCTACTGTGCTGGTGGTGGTGGTGGGATATGTATATCCAGGCCGAGTAACTTCTGTCCACATCACAGTAGTGGACGGTGTCCCACATACAGTACCTTGGGATGAACCCCCAGAGTGAGGTTGTGCATTGCACCTGTCAGTGTGTGCTGACCGATGGGGCATGCTACTTTGTTGTGTGGAATGTGGCAGGTATTGTTGCACGGGTGTTGGCTGAGCACTGATATCTGGCCATGTACCTGTGTATCCACCACGACACACACACATGCAACATATGGGAGTAGTAGTATATCACTACACATGAGTATCATGTATAGTATGTGTGCCATATATTGCTGACATGGTCTGCTGATATCCTGTTTGTGTTCTCTTCCAGGGAGATGGCGTGGCAGCGTAACCCCGCCTACTCTGTGGCGGACGTTGAGGAGATCCACCAGAGCCTGGTGCGGGAGTATGACATCCTGTTTTCCCGCACCAGTCAGAATCAGCAGGAGAGGGCCGCACTGGGGCAAGACCTTGTCCGTAGGGTAAATGATATCGGCATGCATAACAGGACATATGAGCAAGTACGACATCAGTTCAGTGATTTAATCCGAAGTGTCCGGCAGCGTGCATCAGATATCCACAGGCAACAGGTCGCCACAGGAGGTGGGGTGGCCACACATTCCCCCCCTCACCAGACTGGAGGGGCTACTCCTAAGTGTTGTGGCTCCAGCCCCGGAACACCAACAGCAGTACACCTGCATTATGATGGAGGCTGGTTCCACACAGCAGCACGACATGGAGCGTGCAGGTAATACGCCATATGTACACTTGACTGTTCTGTACACTGTATCATATGCAATATCAATGGCACAGTTGTGCCCACTGACATTAATCTCATCATTTCTGCAGGTCCCTCCAGGGTTACAGCAAAGCAGGCCATCCATGCTGGTGAGTGTGTTTAACATAACCTATAATAGTCCTGATAATGCTAGTAACAGTAGTGTAGCTCAGTAGTGCTCTGTGCGTATACTGCGGGGTGTGCATGTGTGCATGTGTACAGGTGTGCCTGTGCCCATGTGTGCATGTGTGCCTGTGTCCACGTGCGCATCTGTGCATGTGTGCCTGTGTCCACGTGTGCATGTGTGCATGTGTGCATGTGTGCATGTGTGCCTGTGTCCACATGTGCATGTGTACAAGTGACCACGTGTGCATGTGTGCATGGGTGCATGTGCCCATGTGTGCATGTGACCACGTGTGCATGTGTGCATGTGTCCACGTGTGCATGTGTCCACATGTGCATGTGTCCACTTGTGCATGTGTGCATGTGTGCATGTGTGCCTGTGTGCATGTGTCCACGTGTGCATGTCTGCATGTGTGCCTGTGTCCATGTGTGCATGTGTGCCTGTGTCCATGTGTGCATGTGTGCATGTGTCCATGTGTGCATGTGTGCATGTGTGTAGAAGTGCATCACTGGTAACAATGTCTGGAGACTGTAAACTGTGTTTCCTGTCTTCCTCCCACAGGTTCTGGGGCTGCTCTGGTGACCTGTAGCAGGGAACCTGAATCCTGTGCCACAGCTACTGGTAATGATGATATTTATGTAATGGTACAGGAAGGTGTGTCAGGGTCTGCCATTGGTCAGCCAGTTGACAGTACACAGCTGTCAACCCCATCATTGCGCACAGTCATCCTGCCTGTACATCCTTTGTCACCATTGTCCCTAGGTGATGGACAGGATACAGTGGGCATAGACCAGGGTAATGTGGTACCTGTGGCACATGCGTCCCCACACAGCAGCCATGGGCAGGGTCCTCCTATGGTACCACACAGACAGTTGCCCATGGGTTCTCGTGGGAACATCCGTGGGTGTACTGCCTCTGGCCGACGTGCCCAAAGATGTCTGTCAACCTCAGCTATGTTTCGGACTGTCATGCAGGCACAGTCACGTATGGAAATGTACACCAGACAGGGTCTGAGGGAGCTGAGAGCATGTCGCACAGCCATGACAGACAGTATGCGTGACATTGTGGATGCTATCCGTAACTTCACCAATGTCATAGGCAGACGTTGTGGGAACATATTACAGCAGTTCCAGAACCAGATGTCCATGAGCCAGGGCAATGGTGGGCATTTGCGGCGTCGACATGGCCGTATGCTGGCAGCAGCAGCAGCTGGCAGTCGGCGCAGATGACAACAGGCTCGCGCACGCCCCCATAGTACCAGCAGCAGCCTCAGCAATGCTGGGTCTGTGCTGTCATCGGAACGCCCCAGGAGACCACGTGCACGTGGCTCTGGACAGTCCCAACAGGGACTTGTGTCCAGTCAACACACTCCCGCTTCTGGTGACAGTACCCAGTCTGGCTTTGTACTGGATACGGTCCGTAGCACCCCTGCCAGGCACAGGTACCATGTCCGTGCACACAGACACTGATCTGTATGGCCTGCCAGGTGCAGTCTGTGGCTGTCCACAAACCCCTGTATATGGCAGCCATGAGGTGGAACTGTGTGCGTGCGTACACACATGCAAAATGTTAACACCTAGGGCGACCACATACATGCACACACTGCACCAACACTGCCCCACCCTGTACTGCTGCCCCTCACCAACACACATACACACACATGTCAATTGGTGGTATCAGTGGCTGACTCAGGCATACCTAATCCATGCCCTGTGCATATGATGACACTGTGCCACCTCCTGCAATCTCCAACATCATTGCGGGAACAGGTAAACACGTTGCTGATGCACAGGGTGACTACATAGAAGTGTATTAGTAGTATCATGTTGGTAACAGTACAGTGTGCTGCTATGACTGTGTGTTTATCCCAGCATGCCTGCTGCAGTAACTGTATGAATGTCCTGAATCGTTATCTGCACCCATAGTACATACCAAAGTATAACAGCTGCACATAATTGCATGCTGGTGGTAAGGTTGTCAACAGATAGCTGCATACATGGGTAGCACAGGGGGAAAGCTAACGCAAGTAGTGATATGCAATGGTGGACATGTACAGTAATGGTGTCAAGTTGCCCACAGCGACTATGCCATGTGGATGTTCACGCATGTAGATAAGTGTGCAGTACCAATGTAATCCAAATCACAAATAAGTATGACATAATATCAGTTCTACCATGGGCATCTGTGCTGCGTATTCCTGGGTACATGTTGATAGTGCCTACATATTTGCATTGTTACTTACTGTTATTGTTACCCCTTCTTTGTTGTATAATGCACTACTTCCAGCCCTGTTTACTGTAGCTTTGTTTGCATGCATGTTCGCTTGGGGTTCCCTGGAACACTGCTTACACCTGCAATGCAGAGTTACAGTGCTTCTGTAGACTTCTAGTGACATCTGCATAGCGTACGATACGTATGTCAACTTTACACATGACAGAACGTCACTGTCTGTCCTGTATGCATGTGCGTTGCCTGTGACACATTGCACACGTCTTACCTGGCATTTACCCACATGTGCAGTCATATATGTCAGTGCTATGAAACAGTAGCAGTACACCCACACATACACACCTTCAGTATGTTGTTCCCCATTGGCCCTATGTGGTGGTACTCAACATGGCAATCACACTACTAGGGTAGCATGTGCAAAGGTAACCTGTGAATCGCCTCTATGGTCCAGTTGTGGTTTATGTGACTCATGTGTCAATGTCACAGCTGCCACATGTATGCAGTCAGCCATCACCCTTGGCCAGGAATGTACAACACATGTGTGGGATGCCACCACACAGCCAATCTGGGGACTGGTCTCTCTGAACCCAGTAATTCCATACCCTGTCAGGTGGCATGTCATATATACTACATCCTGGACAAACGTCAACCCCAATCCCTGCTGCTACTATTGATAATACCCCTGAAGATGTTCCTGATAGTTTTGACCAGTTCTTTACTGATACATTTCAGGCCCTAGCTAGCCATCTACCTCCTAGCTCCCCTGGTCCTGAAAGTAGCACCCCTAGAAAACTACTTGCGTTCAGCTGCCAACCAGTCACCACTTCACTTCTCTGTACCTTGATTGAAACAGTGAAACCCACTACACTTTCTGCTGATCAAGTCCCTGCCGAGTACCTATCAAAACCAGATGATGCTATTGCTTACCCCGTCGCAAAGGTAATCAAAGGAACCATGGTAGACTCTAACTTTCCCACCATCTGGAAAATGTCATATGTAATCCCACTTCACAAAGGAGGCAGCTCTACTGAATTCTCCAATTATAGGCCAATAGCTATACTCTCTCCACTTGAAAAGATTATGGAAACTTTTGCCATAGACAATTCATGCACCACCTAATCCAAAATCGCATTATGGCAGACACTCAGCATGGCTTATGTCCTCATCACAGCACTACTTCAGGCCTCCTATCCTTTACTAACACCATAAACCATACTTGCAACACTAATTATATATCCTCAGCCCTCTTTTTGGATCTTTCCAAGGCATACGATATGGTTGATCACCAACTTGTACTCCACACCCTGCAAACACTGTCTAGATACTGGAGCCTTCCAATGGTTTCAATCCTACCTGCATGGTCGACAGCAGGCTGGCCTCTGGCAGAACAAACTCTCTAACCTTCTACCTAACACCCTCAGAGTACCACAAGGCTCTATACTAGGGCCCTTGCTGTTCGCCATCTTCATTAACGACCTTTATACTGTCATCCCAAAAGTCAGCTGTATCCAATATGCTGAAGACTCTACTATGATCTGCTCATCCACATCTCCAGTAGAGTTATGGTCAGCTACCCAGACCACCTTTAATACAATAGAAAACTGGCTTTCTGAACATCGTCTGATCCTAAATCCCAAATAAACTAAACTGCTGTTATTTCACCAACACGTAGGTCTACCACTTTCACCGTTACCATAACATCAACTGATGGCACAATAATCTCCCCTGACCCATCTCCGAAACTATTAGGTGTCATCATAGACAATAATCTCAAATGTGACCTACATGTTAACCAGATTATCAAAGCCATCAATAGAAAACTAGGGTCAATTTACAGAATTAAAGCCTTCTTAGCCCCTCCAGCTAAGGGTGCCATAGCTCGCTCACACCGTGTTTCAACTCTTCTGTATGCATCCCCTCTACTCTCGAATATGAACAAGACTGTCCTTAACAAACACTCAATTTGCTACAACCACAGTGCCAGGTTTGCCACTGGGCTGCCTTTTAGGACACATCATTGCATCAATCTAAATCAGCTTGGTTGGCTTGCAATACCCAGCCTAATACAGTATAACCAACTGATTATGGCCTATAAAATCCTCTATAATCCAGACAATACTCCTGCACTTCAAATATTATCACCCCCTATAACAATCCTAGACCGCTTCGATCCTCTAACAAATTACTACTTCAGACTAGCAAGTTTAATAACACAGCCGGTGATTCTCTCTTTGCAAACCCTGTAAGTAGATCCTGGAACTCACTTCCAGCTGATATTACCCTACTGTCAACCTTAGGTCAATTTAACAGTAGACTCAAACAACATTTGTCACTTAACTGGCTATGTCAATGTATCAAGCCTGGCTAACTCGAATGTGTAAAATCTGTGAACCACTTTACTGTGTAATGTTAATTTAATCCTGACTTGTGCTCAGGACTAACATCAACCTGTGGAACATGTTTGACTTGCTTACTTATGTAATCTCTGTAAATAATCTGTTTGTAATATGTAATGCTAGTATTATGTAATGCTGTATCTGCTACCCTCATAGCTTGTCTCTACGGGCCTCCCCTGGAAATGGACATGCATCCAGTCGGACTATCCCAGTCAACAAATGTAGGATAAATAAATAAAATATATTACAGTGACTACAATACAAGTCAGACATTGACACGCACTGACAGCATGCTGAACACACTGGGGCATACGTGGGGACTCAGAATAGCAGCCTGCCTGGGCATCACACACCTCCGCAGCAGGCACACAGGCATATGTTCCGTCGGAACAGAGCACATGCCACACATGGCATGCACATCCCCTGTGCCACACACTCACAGCCTGTACTGCTACACAACACACCTGCTACAGACGTGTCAGGTACCTGTCTTGTGTGCTGCACTGGGGTCCCGCTCAACAGGCTGTATCTGGTGAAGGTCACAGTGATATGCCTCAGGGGCACTATGGTCCACCACAGCACACATGCATACACGTCAGTCAGAGGCATGGACAGATATGACTCACTCATTGACCATGCCAGTATGGCTGCCTGAGACATACCTCCCTGGACTACATGATAGGGAACATAGAATGGATCTCTCAGCATGTGGCACAGGCAAGTATGAGTATGAGTAAATACCAGGTATTCTACCACTATATGTGGGAAGGGTGTTGTATGTCTACATTATGCTCAGTCTCCACTATCATTCATAGGGTATCCACTGGCTGTCAACGTGTGCTTACATGCTAGGGAAGCCACAATGATGTGCAAGGGTCATCTTGCACGTGACAACCATGGCCCGATGTATAATGGCAAAACTTCTTGGTACACACATACTGCCTTATGCTGCAGGACATGGTTTACATAGCGACCTCCATGGGTATCACACAGGTTAGTACACTAACAGTGCTGCTACACAACAACAGCAGTGTACACCGGAAGATGCATGCATCAGACACTGCCCTCAGCACGGTGAACTGCAATGTCTGTGCAGTACCAGATTCATGATTCATGGCTCACAGGTGTTACCCATCACTGACAGGTTATGCCCCATACCATGCCTGTCGTCCCCTACACATGTAACACACATGGATAGGGGGGGTGGTATCCCAAGGTAACACAGATACACACACCTCCAGGTTGTTGGCACAGCACAAACCATCAGGACCTACTCATGTGCAGCTAACAGTGTGTCGGACTGCCATCTGGTTCATAACCTGGCACACACAACCCTCCCATACACAGGAAGACCACCTATCCTCCATAACAACACTGGCAATATGACAGTCTCAATAACTGTGTTTATATGGCCGAACTGCATCCAGCCAAACATTGTGTGTGAGCATTACTGTATCTACAACACACTAGTTGAAGGGTTCACAGCATGTGGTCACTGAATTGCAGTGGAATGACATGTTACCACTACCACAACAGGTGGGAACATGCAGCACCTGTACATCGACTACATGTACACTATATGGCCCAGACCAGATGTGTATCCCCCTGCTGTAGGTCTTTCACCATAGACACCCACACTGTATAGAGACATACCACGTGTGGACCCTGCACAGTAAGACAGTCATATTGGTATACATTGCAAATACCATTTATCCACTGGAGGCATGTGTCAGACATGGTAACTACTGCAGGTCACAGGTATTTATGTGTATGTGTCACACACATACATCATGTGTGCAATGCTATTGCTGGTTTAGGCAATGGTATGCATTGTTATGTACAAACACCCACACAAGGTCATACTGTGTGACACAACCACACGTGACAGTTGTGGGTTACCAAAACATACCTATCTGTACTCTGACAATGGTAATAGACACAGTAGCAGAGCACACTATTGGCATTACTAGTCAACTAGCCCTGTTTGGCTGTGCTGATAGTGTGGTGACATCCCCTGTGTTTACTGGGGGGAGTATGCAGCATCTGGTGTATTGTAGTATTTGCCAAAAGGATCTGTTCTCTCATACTTGCATTTACACACACCCTACTACCCCCCCACACATGCACACTTGCAAGATTCATTCTCCTACCTAACTAAGTCATGACACGTGAGAAAGACACATTAGCAAAGCGCACTATTCGGTTTACTAGATAGTTCCTCTTCTCTGGCTATACTTATAGGGTGCTGACAACATCAGTATTTTGAAAGGGTAATGTGCATCAGGTAGTGTGATCTCCTGATTGCCAAAACTAACATGTTTTTTATACGGAAATGCACACACACAAACTCCCCACACCCAAACACACACACATGCCAGCCATTTATAGGTTTCAAACTCTGATCTAACTACATTCCGATACCTAGAAGAAATGCATTAGCAGAGTGCGCTATTCACATTACTGGGAGGCTTCCCTTCTCCTGCTGTACTTATAGGGTGCTGACATCATCTGTGTTTAGAAAGGGGAGTGTGCATCCTGTAGTGTGTTCTCCCAGTTGCCAAAAGGGACATTTTCCTCACACAAATTTGCACACACACAGTAACCCCCCCTCATCCAAACACACACACTTGCCATTTGCAGGACTTAAACCACTACCTAACTAGGTTATGACACTCGAGATGGACACATTAGCAGAGTGCGCTATTTGCATTACTGGGAGGCTTCTCTTCTCCTGCTGTACTTATAGGGTGCTGACATCATCTGTGTTTAGAAAGGGGAGTGTGCATCCTGTAGTGTGTTCTCCCAGTTGCCAAAAGGGACATTTCCCCTCACACAAATGTGCACATACACACTAACCCCCCCCCTCAGCCAAACACACACACTTGCTATTTGCAGGATTCAAACCACTACATAAATAGGCTATGACATTCGAGATGGACACATTAGCGGAGTGCGCTATTCACATTACTGGGAAGATTCCCTTCTACTGCTGTACTTATAGGGTGCTGACATCATCTGTGTTTAGAAAGGGGAGTGTGCATCCTGTAGTGTGTTCTCCCAGTTGCCAAAAGGGACATTTTCCTCACACGTATTTGTAAACACACACTAACCCCCCTCATCCAAGTACACACACTTGCCATTTGCAGGATTCAAACCGCTACCTAACTATGTTATGAAGCTCAAGATGGATGCATTAGCAGAGCGCGCTACTCTCATTACTGGGAGGCTTCCCTTCTCCTGCTGTACTTATAGGGTGCTGACATCATCTGTGTTTAGAAAGGGGAGTGTGCATCCTGTAGTGTGTTCTCCCAGTTGCCAAAAGACATTTTTTTCTCAAAGCCTTTCACACACACAAACCCCACTCACCCACACACTGAGCATTTGCAGGATTCGAACCCCTATCTAACTATATTATGACACTTGAGGAAAATGCATTAGCGGAGCACACTATCCGAATTACTGGGCATCTGCTCTGCACCTGTAGTATTTCTAGGGTGCTGACATCTTTATTTCTATGGAGGTATGTAGATGTAGTACTACCTGTCAGGTGGGGGATAGCATATACATGGATTTGCAGCCACCTACGTCAGGGTCAGATATGCACATCGCACTGGCAGGTTATGTTCTATACCATGCTTTGGGACCACAGGACCTGTAACACACAACACAACCAGTCCAGAACACCACACCCACATCCAGGACACACACTTAGCTTCCCTGGGAACAGTGCCAGGATATGCAGGTATTCACATACACCATTCCAGTTGTTAACATCAGGTACAGGCATATTGTGTGTGAGAACTACTCAGGCCTCTACCACTTTACCCTACAGCAACTACAATTTGTGGGTCCATGTGCTATGGCAGAACCACACACCACAGCCACATGGAGGAATACATATTGCACCTGTCCATCTGCAACATGGGTACTCACTGTTCCACACCAGAGGTAGACCACCATTGTTGATATCTGACCATACCCACCTTTCCCTGGACATCCATATCTCATCTCCACCCCCAGGCAAGGTTGTCATGGAACACAAACTGTGTTTAGCACAAGCAGACTCTACACTTGTGTAGACTGGGGTTAATGACTTCAGAGGACCCATGCTGGAGGACTATACTGGCCACTCAGCATAATCCTTGACAATTGCATCCTATGAGCATGTGTACAGTTTGCATTGGTCATGCTATCCCACATATACCCATGACTGCTCCACAACAAGACACCTGTCAGCTGTACACCAGCCATATATGCACCGTTCAACAGACAGAGTGACCTAATACATTGCAGTGCTGTAGCCCACAGAGGAAGGACATCTGTGGACAGTTCCAGCACGGCACTTCATTCACACATACTCATTACAACACAGTGTTGACAGTGGAATCGTCCAGAGAATGCAGATAGGGCTCCCCTCAGTCTGTTATTGATGGACACCTACTGTCAGAGATCCTCAGCAACCCTCTCACAGCACACACCGACAACATGGCTGTGGCTTAGCACATTCAATCCCTGAGACCTCCACGGTGCCCCTGCTTGACAGAGGCACAGCTCACTAGCCTCACATGTTGCCTTCTGTGACCTACTTTACAGTGGCATGGTAGTCTACTATCCTGGGGATGCAGATGCCAAGCACACTCTGGCTGAGCTGTCATTCCCTGGGGCAAGAAGCCTAGTATTGACCTCTACACCCATACGTTCAATTGTCGGATGCACAATATTTGTTGTGCTGTTCTACTGTTTGCAGGTCTTTATTGCCATAGCATTCCCTGTTCCTATGACCAACTTGTGTATCTGTGGCAGATGTTTGCATATGACGGCAATCCACTATATCACTTATGTCTCTGTGGTCATTTACTGTTTGCACTGGGCTGATTGCTGTGTTGTGGCTGGTTCCTGGACTGACACGTACAAATACCAGATATGTGTGGCCAACTGCTACATGGAGATATGGCCTAAGTGTGTGAGCATGCCCAGTTCAGCCTTTCCATGGCATGTTGTCTGACATACGCCTCATTTATCAAAGTGTGCGAGCATGCCCAGTGTGAGCCTCCCATATGTTGCAATCTGAAGTCCACCAAATATTTGTGTGTGTGTGAACTTCAACAATATTGCACATTTATGATTGTGTGTTGGGTGTCATGTTGTGTACTAACTGGCCAACTGCTTCGTGTCTGCCACAACAGGGATTATACTGTGCCTGCAGGAATTGCATGGGATACTTTGCAGACAGTTCTCAACACACTTTCATAATGACCTAACACTATAGTACCGTATAGTGTACTGGTTCGATACTTTCACTGTGGTGGACAGTATCCTGGGCTTTAGTCCTTTGACTGCTTGACATCTTCATAGTGAGCACAACAGACTGTGTAGGGGCCAGTTGTGCACATATGACCATGTTGCAATATGTTCAGATATGGACTACCTACACCAGGCTCGTCCAACATTGCTAGTGTATTCCACAACATGGGTGAACATTGGCAAACACTAGCGATGTTCCGTAGGCCATTTCTGATGGTAGTCACAGGGTGTGTTTGTCCTTCGACACACATTGTAACTGGAGTTTGCCATTACATATGTCATGGTTGGTATACTGTGCCTCCGTCTACCTCTGACATAACAGTGATACCCAGGGTAGCCTACCATCTCCCATACACTCATCAGGATGCCTCTTGAGGGGTGTCGAGATGTGGCTCTCTGGCTGACCTGTACCAGGAGTTTACTGAAGTGTGGGGGTGCCTTCTGTGTTATGGATCATTCTGTACAGCTTGTCCTATGTATGTCAGTGCTGGGGTTCAGGTCTCTCATGTGCATAGCTCATTGCCATTCAGATTGTACAAGGTGCAACATGTTCATTCATTCCAGGTTGGACATGGCTTCATACATCAGGCACAGCTTTCCAGTAGCTGGGAAGGATGGTGGTGTGTGGGGCTGCAGTTTGTTTACTCAGGCAACACATGGTATCTGTTCATGCTCTTTGCTACCCCTGGTGGGGTACTGTTGTGGAATTTACAGTTGATGGAGGTGTCTGCTGCGGTATATCCCACAGGGGTTATTGTAGTCAGTTGTGATGCTGCTGGAGGATGGCTGCAGAGCCACAGTGAGTTCCCCTTATCTACATCTGCCAGCCTTCATGTTTGGGTGGGTATATGGTACATGTTTCTGCGAACACTACAGCCACATGATTGTCCAGGGCAGGATATTTATCACCTTTTGTACCCAGGTCTCACATTACATGTTAGGTACCTCATGGGTTAACACCTGTGTGGTACTTTGTGGGCACTTACTGTATATCCACGGTGGTTGTCTATACGCAGTTCTGCAATCAGCTTGCTGACATGGCTATGGCTACAGTTGTCTGTTTGTAGGTGCCCATTTTGTGGGTTGCTTGTGTCCGCTTGGGGTCGGATATGGTGGGCTGTTTGTACTCCTCTGCATACATGCTCAGTCACAGTCCTTCCATGTTGGCCTATACCTATGGGACATGTATACAGAACGGGGGTGGGGGGGCCAAGACCAGGCCTTGTGGGATGCCACTCATATCCGCTTTGTAGTCTGACATGGATGTGGCATGTCTGACCATGTCAGTTCTGTCCTTGGTTTGCTTTGCAACCCCTCTACTGACATAGGGGTGTATATTTAAGCTGGTGAACATATCCATACTGAACACGTACGGTATTGCCTAGAAGCATGTGCACGGTCCAGCTACGCTGTGTGGACCACATAGCCCTCATCAATGACCTTAATGACTGCTTCAAATGGGTCAGACATGTTTAGGGGCCGGTTCTGCAGTTACAACAGCCACAGTGTGTAGGGTCCAGTATCAGTAGGTCCACATTAGCCTTCTGTCTGCGGTACATACTGATCCTTTCCATAGCTGTGCAGAACAAGCTTGTCAGGATCCTGGGGTGGTAGTTTGGAGTATCCATTCAGGCAGCACCTTTGTTGTGATTGACCACTGTTGTTGTACACTGCTCTTTGGGTACATATCCTGTGGTAAGGCTGACATTGGCCCGTAGTGTGATTTTGCATTCCATTATTCTTGGGGTCCATGTTGGCCTCAGCACAGGACACCATCACATACTTTTGCTGCTGTGTGTTCTGCTTTGCAGATGATGGCTGTTACCTCAGCATCTGGAATGTCAGGGGACCATCTGCTGGGATAGGTATTTTGCACTCGGGGTGGGGTGTTTGCACTGCACCTGACAGGTTGTATGTTAGCAATATGTGTGTGTGTTTGGTATGTTGTTTGTAATATCGGTGTGATTCGGAGCATATCTGTGGATGCCCAACATGGTTCCTACCATCAGTTGGGTAAGCCTTGTGATTATCCTTAGTGTCCTGTACGTTTTGTATCTTCATAGGTTCATGGGTTCATAGTAGGCTAGACACCCTAGGCCATTAGTAAGCCTAGCTAGAGTGTGTGTGTCTTTCGCCACCCCTTGCTATGTTCAATTATGACCATTTATGAGGTTCTTCACTGTGCCTCTGTCTGGTCGTGACACAGTGGGACCCCCAGTATACATGTACGGTCATCCATCCACTTGGCAATATTCCTGTTGAGGGGTGTCAGTGAGGGGCTCTGCCTACCATGGATTGGGATCCTGTTTCTGGGTGTGGGGAGCCTATGGGTTATGTATCTGTCCCTCCAGCACATCTTATTTCATTATGTGTTGAGGTTGACATCTGTGACTCTCACAGCTCCAATGGCTTTGATTTCCTGTGGTGTAGCATGTCCATTACTCCTGTGTTGGACATGGCCTTGTACAACAGACATACAATGCCTCTGTGTAGGCAGTGTGTGACTGCAGTCAGCTGGGGTGTCTACAGCCAGGCAGCATATGACATATATTTCACACCCTTTATCCTGTTGGTGGGGTAACTATGAGGTCTTCCGAACCGCTGCAGGTGTCATGTACGGTACATCCCATATGAGTCATTGTACTAGATTATGGGTCTGATAAAGGAACAGTACAGCGGCACAGTGACCTCTGTTGATGTTGATGTGAATCCTTTCATGATACGGTGTCCAGTATCAACAGTCTTCATAGCCACATTGGCATTTTGGCTGTCACATGACAGATTAATGTCGACCTGTGTCCCTAGGTCCCTGATTACTCCTTGCATACATAATGGTTTGACACCTATGTGGTACTTTGTGTGTACCTTGTCTGGTATTTGGTGGGACATTCATACTGTCCAGTGTCTTTGGATGTCTGGGTGGGGTTCTTGTGTGTGAGAGTGTGGTCTGTCGCATGCTACAGACTGTACAGCAGTTTTGACTACAGTTATGTGCACATGGGTGGTATCCGCTGCTTTGTGCATTGTCAGTTACCTGGCTATATGGGTGTCTGTGCTGCATATGGATACTCCCCCTCCTTTGATGTCTTGGTGCAGGTGTTGGGGCCATAACACATGATATGTGGTATAACCTAGTAGTGCTGGTGTGCTATCACTATGCTTGCAGCAGGCTTCTGTCACTGGACAGACATCAATGTTCTCCATAATGGGAAGTGCCTCAGGGGCATGCATATTGCAGTTTACACATCTGGCATTGGTCAGCATTACCCTTATGTTTCCTAACACTTATGTTTTCTAGGGTGGTGGGTAGTCTTTTTGGCCTTGCCTGCATACGGCTCTATGGAGGCGGCAAAGGCCTTATCCAGTATCCAGACGCACACCGGTAACAGCTGACAGCCATCCCTGTAACAGCAGCATGGCTTGTCATGCTTGACATCTCAAGCAGACACACATTAGACCCTCTTGGACTGACAGCTGTAACTGCGCCAGCTGTTAAACATGAGCATTCTTTGTTTGTACTGTGGCATCATTCTTGGTGAGGGTTGGATGCTGCACACAGCCCGTGTCATCCGGCGCTGGGGTACATACTCGGAGGGACCATCCATGTCTCATTTGATGATGACCAGGGAGGTACATCTCAGGTAATTCACACCAGCATGGACATTGAGTGCATCATATTTCTGCTTGCTTTGGGGTGACCTGCGTACTTGTGTTAAGTGGCATTTTGTGGCAGTCTACAAGCAGCTTACTCTACCCTTTCCCTTGTTCAGTCTGGTGAGTGGGACAGCTGTGTGTCTGCCTATACAGATACCTATTACAACTGTATCAGGCATGTTGTTTCTCCTTCGGACCTGTGACTGTTTGGCACACCAGCTTTGCGTACTATTCGTTGCATGTGCTATGTTTGAAGGTTGTGGTTGCTTGTGATCTACTTTGGAGGCTTCTGTTGGTGTGGTGTATTTGTAATTAAGGCCTCCGGGAATATTTGTCTGTGTTTATGTGTTTGGTTTGCAGTTGTGGTAGGTCTGTGTGGGACTGGGTTTGTGGTGTATGTGGTTACCTTCTCCTCCTGACTAGTGTTGACAGTACTGAGTTGTTGGAGCTCAACCTCTGGTTTGGATACATGGAAGCATCTATCACATATGTTTGCATTTATTGGGGGGTGTTGTGGTTGTCTGTGTACTTGGTACTGGCGTCACATTGCCTCTGGATTCACAGATTATGTTTGTTGTGGCTGGACTTAGTGGATTGTATGTGTGGACATATGCTGTTGCCATACTACTGGTCAGTGATTACTTCCCTTTTTATGTTTGCTCTATCATGTGGTAACTTCCTCATTCTCTTGCATGGTTTGGTAATGGCTGGAGGCCAGCATGCCAGATGCCTGCGTGTATGGCATTGTGTGTTGTTGTTATTTGTGATTGCATACTCCAAGCATTCCTGGCTGTGTTCATGGAATGCCTGTATAACATGTTCTGTGGTGTGTCCCATATTCTGCACTTGCACAGGGCCTTTTGTGGATTCAACATCGGTTTTGAGGGCTGCAACCTATACTTTACACATGTTTTTCACTGTGGTATTCTGGCCAGGGACTGGGGTCAGGGTGTGTATATCCAGTGTGATTACTCTATGGTCTGGTCTTACCAGTGAGGGGTACACTTCTCATCTTGCCATCCAGTACACATGTTGCTGATTATCACATCCAGTATGCTTACCCCTCTTGTGGGAGTAGTACATTGTTCCTGGGCATTTTGGTTGATGGAATCTGGGTAATTTTCTCCTACAGTGTTGGTGTTAGTACAATGCTACCAGTGTATGTCTGGGTATTTTCAGTCGAGCAATATAATGTGGTTTGGGGGGCTTGATATATTCATGTATTCCGACATAGGTCAGGTGCTGTTCCTGGTATTAGGACAGTGGTCTGCAGCAGGCTATATACTGCGAGGCAGTTTTAGCCATTGGTATTTGACCATGGATATTCCATGCTGCTTCTTGTTGTGGTACCAACATGGGGGTGTGGTTATCCTTGCCATTTCTTGCTAGTCACCCTCCTTTTGTAGCTTGCTCCATGTTTTGCAGCTGTACAGCACAGTATGAGGTATGACCTGGTAGTGTTAGGGTGCTGATGTGAGCCTTGCCCAGTTCTCTATTACAGGACTGGTATCTACATTCTCCTTACTGTGTGCGTTTACACTGCACACATCTTGCTGTTTATACATCTGTCATGGGGTAGTATTACATCTAGGTTCCTATCCCTTGTAGAACCTATGAAGTTGGGTTTGTGTTTTGAGACTTACCTATTCAGGGCATGCTGTGGGTACTGACAGCCTTTGCCAGTATCCATGGGGCATGGCATGATAGGTGCACGCCACCCCTAGCAGGTGGTGCATCATGTCAAACTCTGCATATCTTCCCAGCCTGTAACACATTGGCTCTCCTTTGACTGACTGCATTACTTCAGCCAATTATTGTACTTGATCTTCTTGTCTTCATAGTATGGCATCATGCTTGGTGAGGGTGAGATGTTAGGCAGGGTCTTCATGTTTGCATATACTAGATGGTGTTACATTGCTTAACACATGGCAATCATGCCTCAGGTGGTGCTGCAGGGCTGCCTCTGTCAGATGCACATACTACACTCCCTGTACATGTTTGAGAGCAGGTTGTGTCATGTTAATGTTAGGCATCCCTGTTACTATATGAGTGAGTCAGAGAGGGGTATCATTCCCAGGGTTCCTACTGAGCCAGTGTATGTGCTATGCGTTGCCTCTTTGCCAAGGCCAGGGCATACTGGGCACACCTCCTTCTGCCTACTGGGGCAGGCTCAGGTTGTTCCTCCTCCGAGTCACGCTCTGCCTGTGATGGCCTTGGCAATGGTGGAGGGCTGTTTGGCCCGGCCCTATGCTGGTCCTGCTGCAGCTGTTTTCGCAAGATCATATTATGTAGCATAGCACATACCATGACAATTTGGGTACATGTGGTTGGTGTGTACTGCAAGGCTCCACCAGATGTGTCTAGACACTGGAACCGTGACTTGAGCAGCCCAAACACACGCTCTATTTCATTACGTGTTTGTGCGTGTGCCTCATTATGGCATTCCTGTTCAGGTGTGTGTGCGTTTCTGATGGGTGTCATCAGCCACGGCTCCAGTGCATAACCTGCATCCCCCACTAGGTGTCCGTGTGGGATGTCCCCATTGGCAAATGTCTGGTACAGCTGCGTCAAATGCCAGATGTGGGAATCGTGATAACTCCCGGGGCAGCCAGCACACACATTCATTATTATGCCCTGGGCATCACACACGACCTGGCAGTTGATGGAGGGGAAGCCCTTGTGGTTAATGTAGGCCCTACCTCGCTCACCGGCTGGTGCTTTGATGCGTATGTGCGTGCAGTCTATTGCACCCAGTACCTCAGGGTATTCCGCTATTTGCTGGAAGAGATGCATATTGCTGGCCAATACCTCACAGGCATTGGGGAAATATACATGATCACCGACATGTGCTGACATGTCATCCAGGAACTGGTGTAGTACCCTGGAGGCTGATGCCTGTAATATCCCCATCATATCACCACTTGGTCTCTGGAAGGTACCTGTTGCTAGTATTCTTTGGCCAACACATACCTTGGTTTCCACTGGGATGGGTTCCCCTCTGTTGGTTCTGTGTGTGAGGCGTGGCCTGCACAGCTCAACAATTTGCTGCAGGAGCTCTCTGTCCACCCTATAGCGCTCTACTATCTCCAGCTCATGTAACCCGTGGTAGGTGACCCTGGGCCTGTACACTCTTTGCCGTCTCCTCACTGTGGGTTGTCTGGCACCATCTGCATTGTCACCACCCTCAGCAAGTCGCCTATGTCTCATTATGACAGCTATGGCAGCCCCTAATATTTCTGCTCTGAGTGAAGCTTTTTCAGTTTTCACTTCTATTAGCTTACTCCTGTCTTGCAGTGTCTCTTAATGGAAACATCCTGCACTACTGTTTGCAGAGTTTTAAGTGCTGGGCTGGGCTACTATTCTGCCTGTGTAATTGCCTGCTTCTAATTGTTTTCACCTGCTAGCTTCAGCAGTTATCCCTGCTAGCTTCCTATTAATTCTGTTGCTTCCTTTTTCCTCTCTGTTTCCTCAGGGGGGGGGAGCAACGTGCATGCTATCTGAAACACGCTCACAGTGGCTTACACGCGCACACATGTGCTTACACGGTTCAGAATCTACTTATTCGGGTTTAAACACATGTACACCCACGCAAACACTGTTACACGTCTGCCAACAGCCTCCAACATACTCAGCCTGCCTTACACGCGCGTACACCCGCGCAAACAGTGTTAAACATCTCCCAACATGCTCCCACATGCTCACACTGCCTTACACGCGTGCACACTGTCCTACTCGCACTTCATGGCGTGCACACGTGCGCATGCACGACCAGCAAGAAACTTTGGTGTAGGTAACAGTGTACACCTTCCATTTCTTGACTTTCCATGACTTATCTAGTGGCACACCTCTTTCCATGATCTGTGCCTGTCATCTGTCATGTTACACTGGCCTCCAATGAACTGCATTTCTTTCTACCATTCCCCCCTGTGATGTCACCTATCTCCTACTCTATTCCTCCCCCTTTTGTATCTCTTACACTACTCAGACTGTGCTCATTTGGTATGTGACTGTGAGATTCAGTATCCGAACCCTCATTTACATGAGATTGCCTACTAATGCTTAGTTACATGTCTTAGACTCAGCTTCCCCCCTTAGCAACCACTACACGGTGGCCATGTTGGTTTTGGTCTGCTGGTCCCTGCATTGTCATTCCATGTATTGCATGAAACCCACATTTGTGGGTTTATAACCTTCTTTTTTATGGTTTTATGCAGCGCAGCCCATCTGCGCAGGGCTGCGCTGGGTCCGAAAAAAAAATATGATTTTATCATTTTGCCATCGGGTTGTATTGCCAATGGCCACATATTTGGCCATTGGCATGCTGCCTGAGTCATATGCAACCTTTTTTTGGAGCTGACATCGCTCTGTTGTGGAATTTGCAGAAATGTACTCAGTTGTCAGCTGAGTATATTTCTGCAGCTAAAACGTCTCCTACACGGACTGGTTTCTGCTTCATGGATCGCTAATATACCTCATTTGCATACCTTTCGGATGCAAGTGAAGTATTTAGCATGTCCACGCCCAGTCCGTGTAAGAGACGTTTTAGCTGGTCTCTTACACGGAGCTTAGGGCTGTTCCTGGATCGCGAGGCTTGCATGGAGTGTTGCACGTCTTTTACACTCCGTGCAAGCCTTCGTGAATCTTGCCCTCTGTGTGTGTGTGTGTGTGTGTGTGTGTGTGTTTGTGTGTGTGTGTGTGTGTGTGTGTGTGTGTGTGTGTGTGTGTGTGTGTGTGTGTGTGTATATATATATATATATATATATATATATATATATATATATATATATATATAAAATATATATAGATTGATATATATATATATATATATATATATATATATATATATATATATATATATATATATATATGTATATTCTATTCTTCACAACTGCATGACTATGGAGTTAGAATATATAATTAATGAGGGATTGTGGGCACTGCAGGTGGGCTTTCCCCCCTGCAAACAAGCTTTTAATGGTACATATATTATGTGAAATGTTTTTAATGAACTTTTTTTAAGGAAATGTAATTTCAGTCAATTTTAGCTACTGGTTTTCTTTTAGTTAAACCTACCTTCAACAAAATGATACAGCATCATATGTATATATATATATATATATATATATATACACATACATAATTACAATAATAATAATAATAATAAGTATAATAAATTGCATTGTCAAGACATAATTACATTGGAAACAATCAATGGACATCATCAAAAAAATATTTGTATTGGGATGTTATGATCATAACAGTAATATGGGTTATAAAAAATGACTATATTAGTTAAAAGAGAAAGGTGAGGTATATTTACAGCAAAAGTTGAATTAGAAAGATAAGATTGAAGAACTTTAGAAATAACAGTAAGTGTATATAATTGAGAAGAATGGAGTAGGCCAAATGAGATAATTATGGCTAGAAGAATAGTAAAAGGGGTTACTACATTAAGGGTTTGGTTATACTAGTGGGGATAGAATCATGGATTGTGTAGAAAAAGAGTTGTTGTCCTATTACATCAGTACAAGATTGATGGCTGTTGGGTTACCTTGTTTGTCAAAACTGTGAACGTGGGGAAGGCGGAGCCTAGATGGCCAACTGGTAACAGCATTTTTTCAGAACTCCACAAAATCAGCTTTAAAAAACATGGAAAAATTAACATTATCAAATAAAAACAATCAAATACTATTGATAAGCCTTTATACTAACTGGATATAAATGTTGGTATCATTTCTTCAATATTTTCCTATCAAACCAACCTGGAGAATACTATTACTTGTGGATATGAGCAACTCAAAGAATTCACACTCTGAAACACCCTTGAGAAAAGAGATTCAGTTGATATCTTCCACTCTACAGGAACTATCATTGAAAATGGATGGTTTCAAGGACAACCTTGAAAATTTAAGTGAAAAATGTCAAAAACAAACTGATGTTCTCAGAGAATTATTGCAGCAACAACAAACAAAAATCTCAGACATTGAGACTTCTCTCTATAGATGGGAAACTGAAAGAGGAAGAAATTCAAAGCAATTTCCTTTTACAGCAGAACTACTGGCTTATCAATAAGATAGATTACCTAGAAAACAGGGAAAGGTGAACAAACATCAGAATATTTGGTCTTCCAGAAAAAATTGAAAGTGAGGACATTATTTTATTTTTAAACTCATGGCTACTTAAAATTTTGGACTTAAAAGAAGGGCTATCTAGTGGCATAGAAAGGGCTCATAGAGACATAGGCAAAGCTATGTCTTCCTCACCCAATGCTTCTCCTAGATCAATAATAGTAAAATTTT
Organism: Protopterus annectens; assembly: GCF_019279795.1. NCBI lineage: Eukaryota > Metazoa > Chordata > Ceratodontiformes > Protopteridae > Protopterus > Protopterus annectens. The sequence continues at coordinate 1,906,354,589 of NC_056728.1, forward strand.
TATCATATATTGATAAAGAACTTGTACAAAAATCAGCGTGGAGAAATAGTCCTTTAAAATTCAATCAACATCAAATAAGATTCGATAATCACTATTCATCCAGAGTCCTAGAAATGAGGGAGAAAACATTGCCACTTGCTAAACTGCTTAAAAAAATAAAATAAAAGCATAACTTGTGTATCCTGAAAAAAATCAAGATCCTCCACTTAAACGAAATGAGAACTTTCAATAATTTAGAAGAGGCAACATCTTTTATCAAAAATAATAACATAATAAAAATTCCAGAGGAAATGGACTGGGCATCATCTTTGTCTTTAAAAAGATCTCCAGAGAAAAATTCTTGGACTGATGTCAAGAAGAAGAAACAAAGAACTGATTCAAAAAGCACAGCAGTTACATGTTCTCTCAAATATTCAACTAAAAAATGAAACACACTCTAAAATAAGCTAAGCGTATGTATAACATTTGATTTATATTGCTTATTACTATATTTCTCTTCATGTTTATCACTCTTTGTTTTCTTCATTGTTTCCCTGTTCTTTAATATTTCTCTATCTCCTTTCTCTACGCTATAAATGCTTTTATGAGTTTAATTTACCTCAAAAGGAAATCTAATTGTTATATTATTTATAAATAACACTGATTAACAGTTGTGTATAGTTTTGTTTTTACTTTGACATGATTCATTGAGATAGAAAGGTAGGGAGGGGATGGTGTGATGTAGAGGCATGTAAGATTGGTATGAAGTTTAGATCGTGCAGATATGTTAAAAGTTTTTTTTTTTTATTAAAATATTTTACTTTAAAATAAATAATTGGATAAAAATGTTGAGAGACAATAAATAATGTCTGTTTTAAAGCCTAGTTTCCTTCTAGTTCGTAAAACAGACTATTTTTCAAATTTTAACATTCGTTGGCGAAGCACGAACATACAACATAGTTTAGAAGAGTTTCCGTGAGCTACTGAGAGCGTCAAATCACTCGCAGCTTTCTGGGCACTTAAAAAGGGAATTAACGTCATGTATGTATGTATGGATCAGTCTTAAATGTGGCTGCTAATATATGCTTCTTTCTATAAAGCATCTCTACAACTCAGTAAAAAAAAGGAATGCAAAATGTATTATGAAGGACAGTGTTTACTAGTGCATATGTTTAAATCCTTGACACAGCTTTCTGTGCTAAATCAGCCACATCTTAAAATTTATTACCCTGGTTATTTACAGATATACTTGTTTTGGTACTGTTCAGAAATTACAGTGACTTTCTGTGATGACATGTCATGTTATGCCTAACAGGTGTTTCATGTTTAATAAATATTGGCAAGCCTACCGTATATCTTTTTATAACAAAAAATATAGGACATCTGTATTTCAAATAAGTATAAGTAGTTGGTTTTACATTTCTTACCTCACAAACAATGAATTTAAAATCACAATTAGTATGCTATATTGGTCTCAAGTAAAGAATTCCCATTCCACTGGCTTAATTTAGTTTCAGATATTTTTGACATAACACATTTTCTCTTTATCTGCTAGATTTAATCTTTAATTGATGAATGGATGCTCCTGAGCTTGTTCATCAATGTCCGAACAGAGCTATGATATGCTAGCTGTTGTAGACTAGTGGCGTTGTTATAGCTAGACTGTCTATGTTTTTTTGGGGTCGGATGTTAGGTAAATTAGCTAGGACAGTATAATGAGAAGAATAAGCAAATACGCTGTTTATAACAGGATTGAGAGAAGTAGAAATAGGACAGGGGGAAGGTCGAGGTGAACATCGGAAATTACTCAGTATTTAATGGCATTGGGGATGTTGGCAGGCAACAGTATTGGCAATTAAAATGGCTAAGTGTAGAAATATATGCATGCTTCAAGAATGACAGCATAGTAGTAGGGCAGTTTGAGACATTGTTTTGCATCACAGATGCTGTGACAGGTCTTACACTATTTGTGCCATGTCAGACAGCTAGATAGGCTATATTCATGAAAAAAGATAAGCAGTTGTAGCTTTCTCGATTGGGGATAATCACAGTGGAGTTTTGGTTAACTGGTGATTGGTAGCAGCTCTTTATGAATCTGAGAAATTAAATTTCAACACCAGAAAGATAGATTTTCACATAGCCACTTTTGATTGTTATTTCCTAACAACTGACTGATAGAACTGAACTGATATATACATCACCATGAGTTCCTTATTTGCTATTCTATAACAATAAATGTGATGGGATTATATTTGCAAGATTCTATCTATGCCTTGCATAGATGTGCTACTATAATGTTTATGCTTGCAAATCTAAAGGGGTACTTTATAATAGAATTTCTTGCAGATACAACTTGAACAAATTTAATCTCACAACATATTCCAAATATAAATTATTCAATTTCCCATCAGAGTCTTTACTGGATTTAGTCTTTATTTGTTCTCTGTTTGTCTTTTAATAACCTTTGTAGGGTATGTACATTCCAAATTGCTAGGTCACATAACTACACTGAAGAAAGCATTATGCAGCATTTCTTTCCACATTACCTGTCTTTTGTTTTCTTTCAGTTTATTCTTATTTTATCATAAGCAATGTATATCACATATTTGTTTGTCAAAAATTATTCAGTCCATTTTACATATGCTATATGAGTCAGTGCCATGTTTTGTAGATTGTTGCTTGCAATCCATTTATTTGTAGCAAACTAAACCCAATTTAAAATAATGTGAGCAGACTAATATGGTCTTTTAAGGGGACAGCGGTAAGGATTCTTATTAACATAAAAGATGAGACACATAGAACAGATGGTGCATAGATGTATCTATACCTGCTGAAATCACAAGACTCTGGGCTTGTAGATTCAGATTTCTTTTTCAATTTGTAAATAGCATCTGCACATTAATGGCACACAGACATAGTGTCAATTATATCTTAATCACATGTAGCTGCCAATTTATTTATGACAAAACTTGTAAAATCTTTAACATTTAGCAGAAAATGCAACTAAACTGACAATAACTTTTCTCTTATTAGGTTATTTACTTATTCACAGATAATTGCATCTATGTTATTAACTTTTATTGGGGAATTCAAGGTGATATATCTCTTCTATTTACCTTTGAAATATAGTTTATAGCAAAAAGAATATTTTAGTAAAACACAAATATGATAATATTTGCAGCAACCAGCATAAGCACTATAGCTGACTGTCTTTATTAGTTATGTGTTAGTATAAGCCAACTTCAAGATATTGAAATACTATAGACATGCCATACTATGGTCAATATTTCATGTGTTTACTCTATAGATGAAGGTTAAAATAGAACATGATCGCAGTTCTGAACATAGTAATGTAATTTCTTATTATAAATTTCAAATCCAGCATCTGTAGTTTGCACATGGAATCATTCACTAGTTTTTCATGTTAATATCATCTTATGTGCAAATATAACACAGTATAACACATATTCAAGGTTATTAAGCATGCTGTAATAATTTCTGATTTGTGCACAAGTTGTTATGATCTTGATAATAACATTGGAGTGCATCTTCATTTAATAGGAATATGTATGTGTAGATATACATATGGTATAATATAATGTTGCATTTCACACAATTTCTAAGGTGATGACCTCACGGAACATATTGTATATATTTGAGTATCGGGTCCAATGAAAAACTTTTAAAGATTTTTACTAAGTTACTTCTCAGACATATAAATTGACATGGGAAAATGCACTATAGAGCATAACAAATGTAGTAATATATGTATGAATATCAGTTTAATACTTAATATGGCATGACTTATGAATCAGTTCAAAGGTGCACAAAACATGTTTAACCCATAGAAAAGACTGACTTATAATAATTTTCTGATGGGAAATTAATGTTATTTGGCATTCTATTGTTGCTCTCATATTAAAACCACTAAGATTAGCATATCTCCAGTAAATCATTATGGAGCTTACAGAAAATTCTTTGCTGTTAAGGTATGAGGGACAATCTGTTGGATTTTTTTTCATCTAACAGATTGGGAATGTGTATCACTCCATGTCTAGCAGGACTATTTTGGTATTTTTATTTTTTATTACTAGATGTAGTTGATTTTGTTTTTAAATTGTTTCATTCTTATGGGCCTGAGTTGGACTACAACATATATCTAACAACAGAAAAATATAGGAATGAAGAGTCACATGAGCAATCTATATATCAAAACAGAGTACTGGGTTGGGTTTGAACCATAAATCTTACTGAACTAAACAACTTACATGGACTTGACATTGCTTTCTATAAATGTTAATGGCTTGAATAACCCTAAGAAAATATCTAATGTATTAGGATATCTAAAAATTAATAAAGCACAAGTAATATTTCTCCAAGAGTCTCATTTTAATACAATTGATAAACGTATCTGGAATCCAAATGAATACTTAATATTAGCCCATTCCTCACATAAAAAAAAAAAACAAGAGGAGTAATAACTTTGTAGAAAAACAGTGTTATTAATCCTCAAATTATTTACAGTTCTCAACAATAGTCATAATAAAATATAATAGAATTTGGACATTAGTAAACTTATACTGGATTCTTGGTATGGGTATCGGAACTGCAAAAAAACATTTAGACTTTATAAGTAACATGTATAAAGGTAATTTGATATTGGCTGGAGATTTTAATTGTATTTTAGATTATTCAGAAACTACAAATATTAAAAACCTACTTCTCAAGCCAATAGCTAAATTACTCATTAAATGGATTGAAATTCATAATTTAATTGACACATACAAATTTAAAGAAAATAACTCTTTACTATTTTCTCATCAAGACTAGATTTGGCACTCATACTAGAATAGATAAATTTATGTTTCACATGATTTAAACACAAAAATAGTAAATTTAAAAATAATTCATTGTCCTATTTCAGATCACAATGCTCTTCTTCTCAAAATTCAAACGGAATTAAAAAAACTAAATTTCTTAACAAGAATACCAGCCTATATTACAAAATTAAAATAATTTAAACGCTGGCTAAATCTAGAATTAAATTTTTTTAGACACTAATTATACTGAAGATTTAAATATAATAATGATTTGGGATACTTTAAAAGTCTATATATATATATATATATATATATATATATATATATATATATATATATATAGATGGCGATATTCTTGCATGGTATAGAAATAAAAGAAAAGAATGGGAATCAAAGTTAGACAATATACAAAAGAAGATCATAAGTCTTAAAAATATGGACCTAATAAACAACACCAATAAAAAAACAATTAAGGATTTAAATGAAAAATATAATGAAATTCTTACTCATAAAACACATCTAGCATTGGAAAGATTAAAATTAAATTCTTACTCCATATCACCAAGAAACATGCATAACTTAGCATTCAGGGTAAAGAAACAATCTAGACTAAATAACATTATGAATATCATTCATGAAGGGAAAAATAACAAAAAGGTTTCTGATATATGTGAGATTCTTGATGCTTTCAAATTTCATTATATGAAGCATTATGATTCGGACAAAAACACTAATAATCACCTAAATCTAGATTTGAATTTTACCAAAGTAATGAAATTACATGAAAAAATGAAATTGGATATACAAAATCAAATTACATATAAAGAAGTTAAAAATAATATTAAAGAAAGCAAATATAATAAAGCCCCTGGAATGGATGGTATTATAATAGAACTATATAAAATGTTTCCACCATCCATAACCTCACTATTTCACAAAACCTTGCTAGAAGTTCAAAATAATAATATAATTCCACCTTCTTGGAGGTATTCACTAATAACACCCATAATAAAAGAAAACAAGGATCCTACACAATGTAATTCTTATAGACCGATTTCATTACTCAATAATGATTATAAAATCTTTATGTCTATTTTAGTGAACAGAATTAAAAAATCTTTAATACACATAATAAATGAAGATCAAATGGGCTTTATTTATAATAGACATACCTATGACAATATTCAAAGAGTATTGACACTTATAGAGTATCTAAATAGACAAGATCAGGAAGCCCTGTTAATAACTCTAGACATAGAAAAAGCATTTGATTCATTAAATTGGGAATATTTATTCAGGATTTTAACTCTATATGACTTTCCTCCTACATTTGTCTCATTAATAAAGAATATATATAAAAATAATCTAGCATATGTAAAATTAGGACCTTTTACTTCTGAATCTATAGCTATAACAAAAGGAACAAAACAAGGTTGTCCTATGTCCCCTATATTATTCATTCTCGTCATTGAACTATTTGCTTCTTCAATTCGGTCTAATACAAAAATAGGCATTGATGTATATGGGAAATATAACTCTAAGATTATGTTATTTGCAGATGACATATTGCTTACACTATCTACTTCAAAACAACCTCTAAATGAATTAGAGAAAGAAGTAGAACATTTTTATTTGATTTCAGGTCTCCATTTTAATAAGTCAAAGTCTAACTTCATGTTATTAAACAAAAAGAAGGACTTAATAATAGAAGGGAATCATATAATGGGCAAACAAGTCCCTACAATAGCTTACTTCGGGATTACCTTATGTAATAATATGAAAGAAACTCTTTCTATAAATTTCAAAAATATCGTAGATAATTTAAAAAACTGTATATTAAAATGGAATAAAATGTATCTAACCTTTGAAGATAGACTTCAGTTAATAAAAATGATTCTCTTACCAAAAATGTTATATATAGCACAAGCCATTCCTATGATACCAGATAAACATATTTTAAAAGAAATAAACACAATTTTATTAAAATTGTTATGGTATCCAAGTAAAAATAGAATAGCTCTTACACATCATATCAGATCATGGGAAAAGGGAGGAATACATTTTCCAGACATTGAGACATATATAAAAGCCTCTATAATTAGAATAAGTTTAAATTGGATTGATCCTAATTATTTTTCAAATTGGAAAACCTTACAGACTATCATCTACTCCAGAGAAAACTCTTTAATAAATAATCTCATGCTAGACAATCAAATTAATAAACCCTGGCATATTTTATCTATAGGAATCCAATATAATATTACAAGACCTACCAACTTGGACTTTATAAATAATATATTTAACACATTTAGAAAGTTTGTTATAAATTATTCAGACAAAAAATCTGGATAGAGTTAATAACTCCTTTTGGTTCTACTAAGAATTTTTCTAATAAATTTCATAGGAATATATTTTCCTTATGGGAAGCAAAATTTTTTTTCTTGTTGGGAACAATGTATAGACAATCAAGGAGTAATGGTTGGTCAATTAATAATAAATACATATGATCTTTGACCTTCAGACTGGCTTGTCTTACAAGATATTTTACTTCACTCACAAGATCTATATAGGTTAATTAATAACTTTCCTTTTAAAGCCAGACCAAAATTTATATGTTATTTATATGAAGTTATCTACGATAATAAAAATAAGAAGAATATAATTTCAAAAATGTATAAATTATTAATGAAATATAAGACTACTATTAACCAAAACTTTTGGGATTTCATTATTAAAGGACATTCATTAAACTTATCTCTGGAGAGTAAAATGGATCTACTCTATTCTATAAAACTAACATCAAATGTTCAATACTGGAGAATTTTCACATGGAAATTTCTACACAGACCATTTCTTACACCCAATAGAATAGCTAAAATGAATCCCTCACAAAATGTTACTTGTTGGAGATGTCTGTAAAATTGTAAAGCAGATTGGATACATATGTTTTATGATTGTAGTAAACTTAAAACATATTGGGAAGATATTGGTATTTTTCTCCAAGCCATATTTACTGATTCTTTTGTTTTATCAAAATCACTAATTTTGTTGAATGTTAATGAAGAATCTATAATGAATAAAAAGAAATTATATCTGTTATGGATGATTGTTCAGTTGCTAGAAAATGCATAACCAGGAAATGGAAATCCACTTCAGAACCATTATTTGAAGAATTCTTGGGATTACTAAAAGAAACTTCTACAATGGAAGTCAAAGTAAAGGAACTAAGAATTTTGCCTAAGCCATGGACTAACAGTCCTTGCGGAAAGATCTTTACTCTTTTTAAGACGCTGGAAACAAACCTGGACTCTATTTAAAAGAAGAAAATTGAAGAAAACATCTCAACTCATAACATATATAATATCTGACTGAAATGGTTATATCTAATATTTCGAACTCAGGCCTTATGTATATAATGCATATAGTTTATTTATCTGTTTAAAATAGAACAAATGTTTACAATTGAAATTCTAATACTTTTGAAATAATTCAATAAAAAAATTTTGAGCAAAAAAAACGGTGACAGTGAAATGAGAACTTGATGTTTTTGTTCAGTGCTTTTTCTAAAATCTATGAAGGTGGTACTGAACTTCATTTACTGTAGGATTATATTACAGAATTCTGGTGCAAGTTTGGTGAATCTCCTTTCAACATTTAGAACAATCTTCTAAATACAAAAACATATAAAAAAATACCTGCAATTGGAATGTTGTAATCCTCTCCTGGGTAAGAGTGATTTTGTAAAATATTTACAACACAGAACTCATTTTATTCAGTGACTTAACTCATTTTTGGTAGATACAAAGACTATTTCAAATCAACTGTTTAAGACACATGCTCCTGTCACTACTTTGTCTCACTGAAGATGCTACATTCTTCCATTAAAAACAATTATTGAAAATGTTTGGGTAGCTTCTCAGATTATCTTTAACAATCTGTATCATGGTTTTGTGAAACCAGTTGAAAAGTCATGGTGCAAATTAATGTGCCTTTATCCTAATTAGAATTAATCCCAGATGAATTATTGATCTAAATAGCATTGATTAAAAATAGAAGCAACTTTGGGTTATTTTTTTATTTTAAATTTCTAGTAGCTCACACAATTCTTCCATTTTCCTTAATAAGAAAAATAATACCTAAACACAGGAATACATGTGCATTATGAGTAAACATCTCAAATTGCCTTTTTGCATTGAAGTTCTTCTTCTTCTGTATATAGATCATACATTTACTATTGCTGACATTTTTTTTCTCTTCCATAAAACCTTCAATCACTTTAATTACAATAGCAAGATTTTTAACTTAATGATTCAAGTATCAAGTCATCTATGTAGTGAAGGCTACTTGGGCATTATTTTATCCTACAAATACCTTCACTAATTTCTTCAAGATTACAAAAAAAAATTCAATATGAGGCAATTAAAATAGTAAAGCAGCTAGAACACATCAACATGTAACAACCTTTACATCAATGAAATCTGTTCATCTGTCATTATCTATAATTTTAATTTCAGCCACTTTAACCTATAGTTATGTTGAAATGCATCTAATTAGTAACATATAAACCACTTTTCTTTTCATAAGCATCTTTAGCTTTCTTTTCTATTTTTGGAATCAAACCATGTACTACAGTAACAAAGATGGCAACATCTATGAATTGATGACTTTGTATTTCCACACAACATTTTTGCAGAAAACATACCAGTACCGCCTAATTCTGAGTATTGGCCTATGAAAATGTTCCAGTATAATAGAACAGAAAACCATAAACTACAACACTTAAAAATAATCATTGTATACATCAGAATGATGTCCTTAATTCCTTTCTTAAATCCAAGGATAATTGTAACTGACAAAGGCTTTGGGAAATCATTTAATTTGATATGGTATTTAAAATGAAATTGAAAACACATAATGCATGCCCCTGTATTACTTTCAGTCTTATAAAATTCAATTATAACCACAAAAAAAACATGATATTCAATTTCTTTCACATTTGAATATGCCTATTCAGTAGATAATCGATAATGTCAGAAAGACTTTCTCAGAAATGTATGTAATTGAGGTTGCCTGTCCCAAAAATTACAAGTAGTTTGGCAATTACTATAATTTGTTCTATTTTTCTATAAAATACAATACCATGTTTTATTGACAATATAGCCATTATTCTGGTTTAGCATTTCTCCCATAGCTCCACTGACCAGTCATCAAAAAGGCAGTTATACCTATCTGTGATAACAGTTGACATTTGTTGTCATCTAGATTTTACATATATATGTTTCTTTTCTTTCAAAATTTTCTATTACTTATTGTAATTTTCTTTCCAATTGAATGATCAATTTCCTCCCTGATCATTATACAGTTATTCATTCATATACTTATAGACATACAATATTTCTTTATTTTAACTTGTTACATTCATATTCAAACCAGAAGTTCTTTTTAGTAGAGTTTAAATCTATTACAATTAGTGATATTAGTAGAAATATCTTCTATGCATATTTGAAGTAATACCATATCAAGGATATAGCATAAAGTGAAATTCAATAACAAACTGATCTGACCAATCCCAGCATTTCATATTATTCTTCACAACTTGCTTTATTCTTAATTACTCCATCCATCCATCCATAATAGACTATACACTAATAAAGATGGCAACTTCTATGAATTGATGACTTGATGAGTTTTTATTTCCTCACAACATCTTGTTAAGAAACATATTAGTGCAAGCTAATTTTAAATATTTCACTATAACATCAGTATAAGATGAAAACTATCAACTTCCATTATAATTTCAAATATTTTATTAATTTGTTGCACTGGCTTATTGTACAGAGAAAAGTAGTCTAAAATATATTTTCCATTTTTTGAAAAATAAAAAAAAAAATAATACATGAGTTGCTGTCAGCCACTATAACATTTTTGTTTAAGATAGTCAGATTATGACTTTCTATATTTTTTTAAAGATCTGACCCCGGGATTCAGAAAGGTTCCATGCAGGAATAGCTTATTTCTGCATGGAAATGACTGTTTAAGAGCAGCATGGCAGCACGCCATGCATAGTTATGAAGGTGTGCTGCCTCTGCTCCTAAACAGACACAGAGAGTGGACGGGTGCAGGGGGTGTGTCTGAGAGCAGAGCTCTCACAATATACATGCCCCCGCAGTCAAGATTGCTGTTCGGCAATTACAATGAGTGAGAACGCTCATAGGGGGTTGCATACCTCTCAACTCTACAGATCTTCACAGAATGTACAGATTTTTGGCTCATACCTTATGCCTGTTCATCATTTTCCCTGGCAAATCACTTGATCTCAGGATGTAAGTCAGTAAATAATGGCATATATTTGAGTTTCAGACTTCAAATCCTTCAGAAAATTTATATTAAACCAAATCCTGTTACTCTAGCAACTTTCTTAAGTTTATAAGAGCAATATTTAAAAGATGTCCCTAGTTGTACTTTATTTTGTTAAGCTTTGTCAGATATTTTACATGAAGAGTTTGAGAGGTATGGTTGGTTGCCACCTCTGCAAATGCCCAAAGTAGGACTGTTAGTGTAGAAACATAACAATTTGCAGGAGAAAACACACCCACAGCCATTGCAAAGGCCAAAGCTCCACTTCCCAGGAAAACCCTACTCTGATAGCAACTGAAACACACTAGGATGTCTGTCAAATGTGCAGATGCACACAGATATCCACAGCAATAAGTGATATCTGTCACTTCCAAGAGAAAATAACACTACTAATTTTTCTTTTATCAAACAGATTAAACTTAACCATAGCTGCGCAGGTCTGCCCATTGCTTAGCTATGTATACTGTAGCTTAAATAGCAAAAGAAGGTAAATAGCAAGATACATTCAGTAGAAGCAATAATGTAGTGGTCAGAGCACTCGCTTTGCGAGCAGTCATTTCCGGTTCAATCCTTACTGTAATAAATTCCATTTTCCATGTAAAAGCAATTTATGAATATTTTTTTGCTGTATAACCTACTAAATAACATATATTTTTGAACTGGAGTACTGGATTAAGTGCAGATGTGAGGTGTCATAATAATGTGGTGGAATCCACAGATAAACACAAGTGCCCCATACAGTATACGTACACATGAATCAGGGATACTGAATGAAGTTATAATGTGTAATGAATGATAAATCCATGCCATACAGCAAATAATGTAACAAATGTATAAAGTGTCCAAATTTACCACTTTCCCAAGACCCATGTTTCATTTCTTTCTAAATTAGTGCAGTGGTAAGTGGGAGTAAGCACTTTTAAGTAAGTGGGTTTACGTCTGTTTGCACAGGGGTAAGCAATGCTTAGACAGGATAAGCAATTTAGAGGCTAACTGAGTGTAAGAAAATGTAACCGGAAGTTAGCATTGCTTACCGTCATGCAAACCCACTTACAACTGCTTAAATGTGCCTTAATCACTCTGTATCTAGCAGCCCCTGTTCTGCCCAGCAACAAAATAAACATCTGTTGCAGGTCTTGAACCAAGGACCTTGCACACTATGGTTACAGAAGTTAACCAGTAGGCCATCAGATCTCCACATAACATTGAGGTATACCCAAACAGATCCTCACTATAGGAAAATCACAATTTACATGTGAAAGGAATCTATAAACTGTTTTATGTTATATAACCTACTAAATAACATATATATGTGAACTGGAGTACTGCATTTAGTCCAGATGTGAGGTGTCATTGCAATAAAGTGGTGAAATCCCCTGATAAACACAAATACCTCATACAGTGTGCGTACACATGAATTATGAATACTAAACAGATCTATAACATGTAATAAATGATAAATCAATGCCAAACAGAAAATAGTGTGCAAATTTAAAAACAAGCCATGCTAAGCATTGCACACCTCTGCTTCCAGGTGTAAGCAATGCGTAGCCCACCTAAATCGATTTGCCAATTGGTATGCCCCTTTAAGCAATGTCAACATTAGGTAAGCAGGTTTGCCCATAGGTTAGCATTTTCAACCGTCCACTCACAGTAAAGTGCAGGAAATCGGCCCTTTTTAAACCCCACAAGTAGGAATACATCTCATAAATGGTTGCAGCTTCCACCTGTAGGCACAATACCTGGTGTTGGGGAAGGATTGCACTTCTGAGCACAACACTGGGGCATCCAGGAATCCAAGGTAATGTCAGGACTCCTAGTAACAGACCATGAAGAGAGACTGCTGCAGGGCCAATATCAGGGTTCTCAATATAAAGCAGAAGCCTGAGACCATCTCGCCCGTGACCTCACCAGTGCCACTGGCATCCCCTGAACTGGTGACCAGGTCAGGCATCACTATACCGACCTGAAATGGAGGAAGAGGGAGCTCTTGGATCAGTGGATCCAAGAAGCAAGGAAGGGTGATATCCCAGCAGTGTGTAAATACTCATTCTACTAACTGTTTAATAATAGTCAGCTCATGCATATTATGGATAGGTATGGCTAAATATTCCTCTTATGTCTCTGACAGCAGCAGTGGAGCGGGCTGTGAATCAGGAAGCCCATGAGTGTAGGCTGCACAGGCTGTGTCGCGAGACAGGTTAGTAATAATCTTGCATGTTTTGTCATAAGAAATAAATCTAAAAGTAGTAGAAGGTTAATTGCCAGTATAAAACCTGTATTGTGTATGGGATGTACTGAATAAACCAAACAATAGGGCAGGACAGGTCTCATATATGTTGTATGTAAATAAAAGGGTAACAGCCTGGCAATAAAGGTGTAACTCCTGGACTGCCTGTGTTTACTATGGTATCATATGGTATTGTGTTATTGCATTCTCTTAATAGTACTGTTATATTAATCACTGTCACCCACACTGTACTACATAAATAAAATGTGTAGGAATGTCTGTATATGACTGTTGTAATCACAGGGTCATATTGTACAACTGAGGGAGAATTAGACAGAAAACAGTGAAATGGTACGCAACAAAATCTAAATAGCACACTCAACTGAGATGTAAACTGTTGTGTTTTTTAGCACACACAGCCATGGTTTGAATCCTGGGACTGGTAGTAAGCTGTATGCAGAATCATAGCCCTCAACTGTACAGATTTTGTCAGAAAATTCAGATAGTTGACTTAAATTTCCTGCCTGTCACCCTGTCCCTCTGGCAAATCAGTGGGATGACCCCAGAAGTTTATGCAGGAAATAATTTCATACAACTGATTGTCAGACATCATAACTATCAGAAATATATCTATAAGAACAAACGTGTCACTCTAGCAACTCACCAAAATGTTATGAGAGTAATATGTAAAGTATGTCCCATCACTACCCATATGTTGTGAAGCTATGACCAGAGAGTGTGCAGTAACATAGTGAGACGTATGTGCATAATAATAACATGGAATCTGGTAATATGTGTGACAACAGTCAGGTAGTGTTAACAAACATTCCCTCCACAGGTCTGTCAGATAAGAAAACTATGCCTGGAAATAAAAGATTGAAATCCTGGACTGGTACTGTTTAGTCTGGTATTGTATGACATTGTTAGCATTGCAGATTTTCTGAATAATAATGTATCTCATCACTGTCACCCACACTGTGCTACATAATAAAACTATCTAGGAATAACTAAGACTGTTGTAATTACAAGGTCAGATTGTAAAACCACAGGAGACTTATAGACATAAATCAGTGAAATGAAACACAGTAATATCTAAATAGCACACTCAACTGTAATGTACACTGTTTTATTTTTAGCAGACACAGCCATAGTTCGAATCCTGGGAGTGGTTTTAAGCTTTATGCAGAATCATACCCCTCAACTCTACAGATTTCTTCAGAATGTCCAGATAATTGACCTATTTCCGCTGCCGGTTACCCTGTCTCCCTGGCAAATCAGTGTGATGATCTCTTAAATTTAGGCAGTATTTAATGACATATAACTATCAGACCTTTAAACATTTAGAAAATGTATATGTAAACAAACCTGTCATTGTAGCAACTCACCAAATGTTTATGAGGGCAATTGTCAAAATATGTCCCAGTTCAACCTGCACTTTGTCAAGCCTTGACCAGAGAGTGTGTGCAATAAAATATTGAGTGGTATGTGCATAACATCAACCTGGAATCTGAGAATATGTGTAGAAACAGTCAGGTAGTGTTAACAAACAATACCCCCACAGGTATACCAGGTAAGAGGTGTATACTGCAGGTAAAACACAGTTCATGTATATAGTTGTCTACAAACATACCACTGTAGAAATTAAGGCCATAGGGTAGTATAATAATACATGTAAAGCACAGATTAGAGCAGTGACTAAGAAAGTAGTGAGAACTACAGGGCTATACAAGTTGTAAATTGACATCTCTCCACCCCCACCATATCTGCAACAATAATCTAAATACACAACTTAATAGGTATGTGTAGAATTAAATCTACTTTTTGGCCATATGTCCTATTGTTTGATAAATATTGAAATGTGTTTCTATGCATGTGCCATGTTGAAATACTCCCACATTAGTGGCATGTTGCCATCAATAAAACCCGCATGCTGTTGTAATGGCCACTGTGGTTCCATATATGCATGTGTTCTGTTTGCTATGCAACTTTTCCATATCTGGTGTTTGGGGTTAATGGGAATATCTATGCATGCTGTTACACCTAATCCTGGAATGTACTGACTATTACTAACCCACATATGTTTTAAAATTGAAACACCATAGCATGTTTGGGAAGGCTGGTCCCAGAGGACCCGGCTCTCCCACCTCATCTGGCCATGGCACTGGACACCAGCACATCTGGGGCCCACCCTGGGACCTCCTCATCCACTGATCCTGAACCACCTTCTGGAGGAACCACCTCAGGGGATGGGGCTCACCACCCCCCAAGAGCAGGCACGGACAGGAAACTGTCACCTGTCATCAAGTCTGGGGTCTGGTGCATAGTGAGCTCTGCAGGGAATTCGGAGATTAGCTATGCCAGCTTGAGGGCTGCATGGCACATTTAGAGGGTCAGCCTGACCCTCCTACCCATCCTCCAGCACAGCCACCTTTGGAGCTGTGAAGGTGCAGAGGTGACTGCCCATGGATGGGAACCTCAGTCCCACTTTTTCCATTTGGTGGCTTATTGGCTTCTGACTTCCAAACACCCCTCCACATCCAAGGTGTTTACTCCTCACATCTGTCATATACTGCTCCTGTATGCTGTCTTGCCTGTGTTGTCTGTCATCCTGCCCAACCTACCTCCCCAAATATACCTACTACCCTTTCCCAACATCCCACTCTCACGTTAAAAAAAGAAAAAAAAAGGCAATCTGTTGCCCAAAATAAATCTCACCACATACATAGCTGTCCATTTCACATATGTGTCCAAAGGACACACGTAATCTGGTCTAATTGGCTTTACAGCATATTATTGTTGTACTCAGCCCTCTCTCTCAGGGGTTTGAGTGTCCAAATCTAACTCCAAATCAGTGTATATGCACAGCTGTTACCGTATAAGAAATGGGCAGCTATGGACCTTCCCTACACCTGTCCTGCACATCCCTGGCTATTTTCCCTACTGTCTTTCCCTCTTTGTGCCCTTTTTTCACCACTTTCCTATCACCCCTTTTATTTTTCTTTTAAAGAAATTAGCACGGGGTAAACGGAAATAAGCACTTTTAAACAGCAGTAAGAAAGTTTAATCCTGTTTGCGTGGGGGGTAAGCAATGCCTACACAGGATAAGAAATTTAGAATCTGACTGTAAGAATATTTAACCAGACATTATCATTGCTTACCATTGCACAAACTCACAAAAACCTGCTTACAACTGCTTAAAAGTTCCTTAATCACTCTGTATCCAACAGCCCTTATTCTGCCCAGCAACAAAATAAGCAGCCTTTGCAAGTCTCAAACCCATAACCCAGCCCACCATAGCCAATGTGATTTACCACTAAGCCATGTCAGATATAACTGACTTTGATGTTTTCTCAAACATATCATCCAGCACAGTCATTCAACAGTAGAGGAAATGTATTTATATATATATATATATATATATATATATATATATATATATATATATATATATATATATATATATATATATATCTATATATATATATATATATATATATATATATATATATATGTGTGTGTGTGTGTGTGTGTATGTAAATATATATATATATATATATATATATATGTGTCTATGTAAATATATATATATATATATATATATATATATATATATATATATGTGTATGTATATGTAAAGAGAGAGAGAGAGAGAGAGAGAGATAAGAGAGCACAACAAATGCATATATGACCAAAGGCACCATTAATGGGTGTGAGGGGGGCCCAATTTAAGTACCTCTTGTAATTATTGATGTCATCACCTCCTCCACAGCCAAACAGATCTGCCTTGCAACACAATACTAACACTTGCAAGTCTCATACCCAGGACCCTACACAAAATAGCCACAAGAATTTAACAAAAATACATCTCACCTGTACGATGTCAGGATGGTAGAAATAAGATATCATGCAGAACAGTCTGTCTACCATAGGGAATGTGAAATGTAGAAGCAGTAAACATTCCAGTGATACAGATACACACACACACGCACACACATATATGGATATATTTATATATATATATATATATATATATATATATATATACATATATATGTATACACATGCACATACACATATATGCATATATTACTATGTATAGATATGTATAGGAAGCTACATATTTAGAGGGTGCACAGCATATTGAGTAGCCAGTATTCCCACAGTTGCCACCTTTTAAAATGGACAGTGTTTGATTCTCTCATACAAAAGACAATTATTGCATGAAACATATACCCACAGAGAATTCAAAGGATATGACACCACACACAGCTTTGCATACATAAGAAATGTTTATTTGTGTACTATTTCAGTTGTACATGCCATGTCATGCAGCTGTTAGGTGTTTCAAATACATACTAACTGAGTAATGCAACTCTAAAGCAAAACATTTTATACAGTAATCTGAAAGCATAACATATGTTGCAGTCCAAGGCCTTCAAGTTAAGCACAACAGTAAACAAACACTGGCCCAGAAGGTAAGAATCAATCACAGTAAGTAATGCAGATGTAGTTCAGCAGACGCCAATTACACTCTGTACTCACACCCTAGAGGGAAACAAATTATGTTGTCACATTGAAGATGCATCTGTTACATAACAATGCTTAACTTAAAACATCACTATCACATTGACAAACAGGACTGTCTATAAGACAGTAAGCACTAGCCCATCAATGTTTACAAGGTGAAATGTATGAAAATGTACAGTCATATAATTTAAGGTTTCTTATTACTGATATCCCTCACATGTTTTGACAGCCTAGGTTATATATGGTGCATATCCGTCCCTCATAAAATGACTTACAGGTGCATATAATAGTGTTACATACACCGACCTCTGGACTGTACAAGGACACACATGTTTTGTCCAGCTGTAGCTCAGATATATATGGACCCTACTCCACAATATGTGTGTGGACCACAACATAATGTCAGGAATGGCAGCATGACATAATCATAGGCCACTACTTAACCTCTTACTGCGTGACATATGGACAAAGCCTGGTATATAGGTGGAGGACAGAGGCTGGAAAACAGGGCCATATTTGCAATATTGCTGTTATACACCGAGAAAGTTGCTGGTGTTACAGGATTGGTTGCAACATATCCTTATACAGGAATATGAAGTCAGAAACATAAATGGATGTAGCCATGTACTGATAGCACTCAACAGACAGAATGCCAGTGATATATCTGAGTCAAGACCCGTGTGGTGGACAGACAAAACATAACAGCCACTCCTCTGGCCATTATGTGGATAGGCCCACAGTTGACAGCTATGCAGACAGACTGCATTCCATGCTAAACTAAACCCTGTTACACTAGCAGTATACAATGCATATAACAAACTACTCATACTGTCTATAGGTCTGGATCCTTATACAAATATGTAGTTAGCCTGTGTCTGCAAGTCCTGTTGTGAGATGTATTGCTACCTGCTGTCTGTAACACTGCTGCCCACACACAGG